>NW_026864144.1:0-88514 GCF_026571515.1 Ruditapes philippinarum
ATGAATACAGACGTGAGCACGAGAGCACTATTCATCGCAACATATTTTCTGAAACAATGAATGCATGTTGAATCAGTTTACTTGACTGTGATAAACCAATACTATGATTTTCTGTTTTAAAAATGTTTTATTTCATAGCTTGCAATAATCAGAAAGAGACATTTAACGTATTCAAGCATGAATGTTCAGTTGCCAATGGATAAACCCTCCTGATGAAGACAAATCACTTTTATGATAATCCATCTTTAGGATGACTTTTCTTTATAGTCATCCGCAGGAAAAAATCATTATGATTATTTATAAGCTAAATTTCTATGGATGATCAATCATAGAATAAACCCTCGTTATGGTTATTTCAGATACTGAAATCCGGCCGTCCGTCCGTTGGAGGATTTCTGGATTTCTGGTGTTTTCTTTGTTTGATTTCAAACATCAAACCTTATAAAAGTCGGAATCAGACCAAAGTTGTCCGTTGGGTCTTGACCTGAAGTAGTGTAAATAAAGTTTTTAAAACCGCCTAAGTTCAAATTAAACTAATATCTTAAAACGTCATTGGCACCCACTCTTGTAAGTTGGTATGTATCTAAATTCAATATTATTAACTTATTATACACTGTTTGTTGCCGAAAGAAATTGTAATAAACTTAGAAACTGTATGAGAATTGCATTTAGTTATACCCATCCTGACATACATTTACAGTTGCAGGCTCGGGTTTTTTTGAGCCGATTAATGAAAGGTAACTGCAAGATACGCTCGGGTTTTTTTTTTGAGCCGATTAATGAAAGGTACAAATTACCATTAACGCCCCTAGCATAGGCTTAAGCAAAATTCAACATTTAACATGAACATGGTGAAATTTTGATTTAAGAAACATCCTCAGAAAACTAATATTTTTGGCCGGGCAAAAATCCCATTTTATCCCCAATTTTTCAGCCTGCCCTTCCCTTCTTCGGGTGCAAAAATCTTACATAGTTTCGCTTTAACCATTATCAAAACTTTTAAAAACACATGTTAGTAGGTTGTAACGAAAAGGAATTGATTTCAATCATGAAATGTAATATGTCGTCTTACAAGGTGCCTTCAGAATAAAAGTTTGAAAACATAGCTGTTTTTTTTTCTAATTACAAATATTATATGGAAATATGCAATTCACGATATTCATTGGATATATGTAATGCTGATACTGTTAGGTAAGACAAGATGTAGTGATCGTAAGTACTTTTGCTTATTACGAATACAATGATACAATGTTTGCCTTCCTTCCCTACACTGTATTGTTTATGTTGGGCTTCGTTTTAAACATATTTGATTCCAAAAGTTGGTAACAAACCGCTGGCACAGTGCCTATCTTCATTTAAAGGGGCTACACTGAGGTCTGACAGGTAATTTGGTGTCCAAAAAAAATGTAGACAAATTTCTTCACAAATCACAATATTATGACTAAAATAACAATAACTTACACTTTAACCAACCCTCTAACAACAATTATGCTAGAAAAATGCATTTTCACATTAATTAGCTTTTGATGCAAAAATGAAAGTTGGTTTTCCCAGACATGTACAGAAGTTTACCACAATTCATCGGTATGACTAAAATACGCAACGGACATTTTTGGAAAAATAGAGTAAACGGGGGTAAAAAAAGTCTATTGATTTTTTCTCTTCACTCTAACCTATCTGACATGTTTATATAACTTAAGTATAACGAAGAAAAAACTGTATAAAAGATAATCAAGGTAGCAATTTCGTTGTCTTGAAAAAACAAACGCCAGCGAAACGGACCATTTTCTAGACAAAACGGAAAGATATTATATACATGTACAATTATTTTCATTGACATTTCAGTTTAATTTCAATATTTTAAGGCAAACATAATGCATCGGTGATAATTTATACTACTAACGAGCACAGTGTAATCACACTAATAAATGTATTTAACACTATCTATAACTATTTAAATCAAATACAGTTAATGATATGTCTCATTTGATTTGAATTGTTTTTGGGATGTAGTGGGGTTACGTCACACAAGACTGTGGTAGGTCATTTTAGCGACTCTTCAGTTTTACTTTGGTGGAGTAAGAACTCAGGTGCCCCCTTTGCAAAATGTTTCTGGCACAAACAGGCATCTGTGTATGTAATGAGTTACGTTTCGTAGGCTATCTTGATAGGATCGTACATACACGTTCCACACACAATTACATCATATTCATACCATAGGCAAAATTAAATGCACGTTCCCTGTTGTAACAATATTAAAACCCAGAAAAAAAAACCTATGAACCAGCTTCTGAATGTGGCATTTCTATCGTTATTCCAAAAAAAGCACCCCCCCCCAAAAAAAAAAAGAATGAGTACATCAATGGGCATGCTCTGGAGTGTTGGGAACTATTACCTGCACTCCAGTTACGCACTGTGCATGTATATGAATTCGATTTAACTCTGACTCGTTTTCAACAGAAAAGCCTTCAAACTATGATACAATAAATGTTTATGATTCTATTAGAAACTTGTTTAGAATTTAATGATTTTTCGGTGAAAAACGATATAAATTACTTGTGCTACAGATGAGATCAAAGTGCTGAAGGCACTGAAGAAAAAAACGGATAAACTAACACATTTTCACTCCAGTTTCACAGGTAAATGAATTTTATGTGTCGCGGTTTACATCTTAATATCAAGCTAACCTTTGCTTTTTGCGACTTTTGTTTTTGAAAATAATCTAAACGAGTAAAATAAACCCTCTTTTATGGGCAAATAATTTAATAAGTAGCAACCCCGATTTCTCTTTCATAAATTGGCTTTAGCAAATTCTCTTCTATTCAAATATTAAGAACATTCTGTCAGTGACGTGTCTTCTAATTGAAATCTTCCTGGTGAGTAATGTTTCGGTAACAGGAAGAAAATGACAGTCTGTTCGTATTTCGGTAACAGGAAGAAAATGACAGTCTGTTCATTTGATCATGACTGTGAAAAATCATGTTTTGTGAACCAATTTATCCTGCCGATAAAGATTTTGCAAGCAATCTGGTTGTTTATGTTCAAGTGCTTACACTTAGTATTTAATTCCAAAGAACATTTCTTAGGAGACATTAAACGTTTGATTACAGTTTAATCACTGTAATCGAAAATACTTAGGAATTAATTTTAATTCCTGTTACTGTGGAATTTTTCGTTCATGTTTTTTAAAATACTTAAGTAGCTCTATAAATTTTCAAAACGGATATCCAGTATTTCCGAAACAATCAGAAAGGCTTCTAATACGTACTCTTATAAATCTTAAAGTATTACGAGAAACCCACCCACCTAATATCCAGAACATACATACGAAAAAACAAGATAAATCAAAAGGCTGCAAGCTCTGTGGTATTTTTCTGATCTTTGCAATCTAAATCGCACTTTAAAACTGTATTATTTTCCTGTATAAGTTTATTTTTATGTACTATAATTCTTTCTTGCTTGGTACCAGAGTTTGATACATATGGAATTTTTCATGACTATGGTTCCATCAAAAAATCATTTATGTTCATTTTTATGACAGTCATACTTTATCCTTGCATATCGTGGCTATTTCCTTAACAAAGAAACTTTATAAAAACTAATTGCCTTGAATTGGATTTGAACCCCAGACACACTAAACGAGCGCGTTACCCTTGCACCACGGAGAAGATATACGAGCAATGCCTGAATAAAATCAAGTAATACTAAATTTAGATTTTCCATTGCATTTCGGGTTTGTAATCCTTATTAATTTCGAGGTTTTTTTGTTCAAGAAAAACCTGTTGTTTAACATTGATGTAAATAATTTAACAAAAATCTTCCCGCCAAAACATTCCGACATGTATATATTCAACTACTCGACAGTCAGATTTTATTTGTGAATACGCTCTCGACATCGCTTAAAATAGCATTTTCATTGATTAAAATGATATTCATCCGCGTAATTTGTGAATGTGCATTCATTGACAATTCTGTAACCCAAAGCTACTTTTAAACTTTTGAATGCGTTTGTAATTTGTTGGATACTTATAACAAAATGAAAATATTTTCTTTCTTTTAAATCGCTAGTTTTCAGCTGTTTTTAAGAACTGCTTGTTGTTAGGTTTGTCGTGAAACCGCTGTGTCAGAGATATATGCAACACCCCACACAACCAAGCAACACAGGACCACAGCTAAATTATCAATGAAAAATTTTAATTTCAGGCTTTCAAGTGGTAAATAAAAAGACAAAACAAAAAAAGAGAAAACAGGAAGAAAGAAGAGACAAAAGTAGAGAAAAGTAAAGGTTTTTAGTGCTATAAAAGCAAGAAAAGCAGGGTTCTCTTCCTAACTTAGTTATGCAATGAAATGCACCCGATCAATATTTAGCCATTGCAATTTTTTGAAACCAGTCACTCGTGTTTTCAAAATAGTCGGGAAATGAACCTGACCTTTTTTATCAAAATATTTAAAAATCTATTAGCAATGAGTATGCCATGATAAACAGGCTATAAGGAGTAAAAAACAATGGTTAAGATATGCATTGCCTTTCCCAAGTTTATACCGTCTAGGAGTTGGAAGTATTATAAAACATAGTTTAAAGCAATGGTTGTTGTATGAGGTGAGGTTAATACTATCTTACTGAATTCTTAAAGTTACTTTTACTTACCTGCCCTTCACATTTGTCTTGCAAGTATCATGATTTTTGTTTGTTTCGTTTAATTTGAAAGAAAGTTTAGGGTTTAAAGAACAGCAACTATATAATCAGTTTTAAGTTTATTTCACTAGTCACGGCAATAGCCCTGCTGTGGAAGCTTGACTGTGTTGGGGGCTGCGTCCTGTGAACGTTACCGTCGCCTTGTTTGTCTTTATTCCAGTTTTCCTTTTTTTACTCTTATAACGCTCTCAATTTCTTTTCCACCAGGAAGCTTCAATATATTGGTAACATTAAAGGAAAGCTCAATTGACCCATCACTAGTACGGAGGCCTTCAAATAAAAAAGAAATTTATCAGGATATCTGCTAAATCAATAATGATAATAATTATTTAATAGAGCCAGATTGTAACTCTTTTCAGACCTTTCTTGATAATGTTTACCATGTGCATGAAACAGGTATCAATTACCTATAGTTTTGAATGTCTAGATCAAAACGTAGTAATCTTCTCATCAACAAAGTTTTACATCCAATGCGGATAACTATGCTAGTATGTATGTAAAATGATAAATATTAAATTTCAGATCTATCTTTAGCAAAGGAGATCGATTTTTCATTATAGAATTTTAATTATAAATAATATGCACTAGACATACATTAGAAATATTAACTAATAAAATTGAAGCCTAAAATGTCCTTTAATGAGGCCCGGATTCAGTCTCTATTTTAGCCAGTGCTTTCAGTGCTTTGATCAGAGTTAAAGAGAAATCTCTGAATAACATTCTGTGTGTGCGTGTGATTTTTTATGCTTACAATACTCATGTTCATGTTCATTGTATAAAAAGGTATTATTACGAAGTTTTTTTTCCTGAACGGGTGTCAGATAAACCAAAGTGACCTTTGAAATAGGACCCATAACAGTGATTGACAAAGTAAATTTTCTTAGCCTAGATATCAGGATATTTTAACCATTACAAAGTTAATACATAATATTTAATAATTACACGAAAGCTCTCAAATTAACATAGAATATTTGTAAAATGTGTGTATGTCCGTTTCCAACTCCGTACGTTTAGCTAAATTCATCATTGCAATGGAGAAAAAAACATGATTACAACAATGTAATGCTTTAAATATATTGAAATTGCTTTTGAAAGATTTTTCTCACAAGAACATATGTGAACAACAAGAAATTTAACAAACAAACCCATAATTTGCTTTTAAATTTATGGATTGTTGGTATATTCCACTTTCACACTTTCGTTGCTGCCGATACACAAAAAATTCTCCGTTTCGCTTTTTAGTCATCCCGACAATCATCACGTGACCGTTGTTTTTATTCAGATTTGCAAACTGAAAGGTGTTTAAACGCTTTTCCCACAAAATTGGAGAAAATATGTATTTCAAACGATTTGCCAATCCAAAGAACACATATCAATGTATCACTGATTCTGTTTGAATGTCCCTAACACGCAGGTAACAAAAAATTATCGGTTCGTGAAATTTTACTTTTTTTTGTGACATTCGGCCGTACCTCAGTGGAGTACCTTTAAAATACAAATAGGAGTACAAATCAGTAAATATTTTTGCCAAGCGAATAATGAATGAGCAAGAATAAAAGGATCCGGACATGTAAGCAAAATTTTTAAAAAACAGTCTGTGGTTATGAAACCTGCATATCGTAAATTAGCTGCCAAAGAGCAATTTAAAAGCACATAACTACCCTAAAAGTGATTGAACAGTATTCATTAAAGAAAAACTGGCCCAGCCAAGTAGGAAACTGCATAATAGAACGAGCTACACATGCTACAAACATAAAAATAATGTCGCGTTGAACAATCACAAAAGATCGAAAATATAACATCATTGAGTGGATGTACTGGGCGACGTTTACGGCCTCCCTCCACACGAAACAAACAACACTAATTTGGCGCATCACATTACAACCGATTTCGCGCCTTTAAAGTAAACACTTCATAACATTTTAATATGATTTATTCAAATAAAATGTATGGAAACAGGATTAGAATTTGACTAACAAATGAACAAATAACCCAATACAAGAACCGGTTGAACCGGGTGATACTCCCCGAGAAGGTTTTGGACACAGGAAAGTATGAAAAAATGAACAAAGGGCAAAAACTCCAAAATTAGGCAAGGCGCAGTTATGTTTTTTTTTTGCACTGCACTTCTATTCAATGAGATCTATTTATCTATAAAGTTTCCTGATGATATCTCTTATAGTTTCAGGGTAATGTCCCGGGTAAAATTCAAAGTGTAAAAAGGAACAAAGGGCAATAACTCCAAAATTAGACAAAGCTTTGTTTAGGTTCTTCAAGCATTGCAGTTCTATCCAATGATATCTAGCTACCTACACAGTTTCATGTTGATATATCTAATAGTTTTAGGATTATGTCCCGGACAAAAGTCAAAAAAGTAAAAATAAACAAAGGGCCATAACTTCAAAATAAGGCAAGGCAGAGTAATGATTCTTTAGCACTGTACTTATACCCAATGAGACCTATCTATCTACAAAGTTTCATGTTGCTATCTCTTATGATTTTAGAGAAATGTGCCGGACAAAGTTCGAAGTGTCATAATGAACGAAGGAAAATAACTCTAAAAGTAGGCAAGACAGTGTTACAGTCTTGTGTTCGGCAAACCTACTTAATAAGATCTATCTACCTATAAAGTTTCATGTTGATACCTCTTATAGTTTTAAAGTTATGTCCTGGACAAAGTTCAAAGTGTGAAAATAAACAAAGGGTAATAATTAAAAAATTAAGCAAGGCAGAGTTACGGTTCTTGTACACTGAACACCTACTCAATGAGATCTATCTACCTACAAAGTTTCATATTGATACCTCTTATACTTTTAGAGTTATGTCCTGGACAATGTTCAAAGTGTAAAATAAACAAATGGGGATAATTCAAAAATAAGGCAAGGCAGAGTTACGGTTCTTATGCACTGAACACCTACTCAATTATCTATATCTACCTACAAAGTTTCATGTTGATACCTCTTATTCTTTAAGAGTTATGTCCCGGACAAATATCAAAGTGTAAAAATAAACAAAGGGGAATAATTCAAAAATCAGGCAAGGCAGAGTTACGGTTCTTGTGCACTGCACACCTTCTCCATGAGATCTATCTACCTACAAAGTTTTATGTTGATACCTCTTGTAGTTTCAAAGTTATGTCCCGGACAAGAAAAGCGGACGGACGGACAGACGGACGGTAAGACGGACAAGGCGGCGAATTTTTCGGGGAGCATAAAAATCGTCTCCAGGAAGGGTCAATTAAAAGCCGTTTTATCATACAGATTTTTTTGTGTCCCATGCATATACATGTATTGTGCTTATAGTGCGTTAGGAAATCGACATTTTAAAACTTTGGACAAAAAAAACAAAACCTTATTAATAATTTTATCATCGAATGTAATAAATGGAGGGGGTACAAGTTAGTATCATTTTGCGCTCTAAAACGATACTTCTATCGATGCAAAGTAAAGTCGAAGAAACTCGGCAACCATTGTTGATTCTGCTCTAACCTGTGATCATATTGTCCTTACTGTTTTGAACTTTATTCAATTTACAGAATTATATTGTAGCTCTACATAAGCAACAACAAAACAACAACAAAATGGCAATATTTTGCCTTCCGAGTACTATTAAGCTATCATTTATTTATTCAACACTATACTTAAACCTTTATTTATAAAAATGAATGTAGTTTAATTTGTAAAAAAACAAATTCCCGTTTAGGGCACACGCTTTTTAATACTATGGGCTATGCCGCCTTTCTAGGAATGACACGAAAGTGTCTCAGTGGTTCCATTATAACTGTCGTATGAACACATCTGTGGATGCTTCTTTATTCAAAATTTCACCATTTTCATGTTTAAATAATGAATTGTGGGCGTTGCCATTAGTTTGCACTTGTCAGTACCGGTCATGAACAGGCTTTATCAGACCGAATCTGCAACATTTTCAAGTTTGTTGTTTTGGTCTTTCTTTTGGGACTCGAACAATGGAAAAGGAATAAAAAGGAAGAACAAAAAGATGATTTTTTTATCTAAAAAGAATAAGGATTTCAATATAATGCACCTTATTGTGAAGTGTCTGGGGATATGAAGTTCCTTTGGTGTGAAGTGTAAACATCGACGATGTGTCCCGAATAACTGCTTCGCAGCGCTCGGATTAACAAGTTCTTTTAAGTGTCTTACATATACTTAATCATTCAAAATCGTTAATTCACGTCTACAATTTCCTAGGAAAAGATAATTTCACAAGCAATTAAATATTATTAGTCGGGTGGTTCGGATGATTACATCATATCAGTCAATACACATCAACTACTTTTACATGAACATACGTTCGACTGACTTCATGTGTCTTACAAAGCAAAGATATTAACTTTTTTCTATATTTACCAATTTGAAAATTACATTGTAATGCATCGACATGCTACGGCGACTTTTAAACCTCTACGCGTTCGAGAGGAAATATGTTTGCATTCATGCCACTTTTTCGAAAAACTAAGAGTGTGCACAAGTGACTAACCAACACTTTACCTTGGTAATCAAAATCAAATGGCTTTGATTATTTTGAAATGTCATATTCAGTCGAATTTTATATTAAGTTGAAGATTTCACCTATGTGTATTGATGATTTTTTGATATGCCTTATAATTTGTTACGCGAAGATTGCCAAGATGAAAAGTAAATGGTTTTTTTTGATAAGAGCAAATAGAAATCAGGCTGCAATTTTCCCTTTCTTTTTGAGTTATACTTCTATCAAATTTACATCATGATAATTTGTAAGCTTATCATCTAATATTTATAAATGTATTTGAATTACATTTTCAGTGCTCGCCTCTCAAACAGCACTTTAAACGCTTTGGTAGAATTCGTAAAAAAAGTCAATTACTTGCTGTATATTCTATAACTAATGATCTATATTACCGTAATGAATTTAGAGTAAGTCATTAATATTTTAGAATGGTCTTTTTCTGGAATGTATTTGCATAACATTTTAAGTGCTTGCCGCTAACAGCACTTGAAACGTTTTGGTAGAATTCGTAGAAAAAAATAATTACTTCCTATAATATTCTATATCTAATGACCTTTTATTACCGTGATGAATTTAAAGTAAGTCATTAATATTTGAGAATGGTCTTTTGTTACAGGTGTAGAAAATGATTGTATTGATTTTAAAGGTAAAGTTTCTCATTTTTGTCACAAATTACTCTGGTCTAGGAGTGTCAATCGATTAATTAACAACAATCATGATCATTTTATTGATAATTTCTGTTTTGCTGTTTACAAAATAAAGCAAATAAAAGGAAATGGTGGTAGTGGTTGGAAGTTTTCACTCCGGCAGTTAGCCACACTCAATATACCAGAGCTCAGCACATCAACCGCATCGTTACTGGGCAGGCTGTCAAGCAGTTTCCCCAGTTCTACTTGCCTCGACTGTCGCAAGGAACTGTTAACTTCTGTAAATGCCGGAGCAGAGGTTAAGTGCGGATGACAGTAGAAGGAATTTCATGATCAATCACAAAGAATGTTGCATGCACTGTCCGGACAAAATGGGTCACCCGATTCACAGTTTAATGCTTTACCTATTGAGCTAAGCGGACGGCATTTTCTACGGAATTGTCGACACTGACTTATGCTTTATTAAACTTTATTGGATTATATGATCTCTTAATCTGCTATATCCAATGTTATTTTAAAGCACAATCTTTGAGGAATACATAGTATTAATTCAAATTTGCTTTGATGGTGTTGTTTCTGGTTATTCTTTGCTGCTTTAGATGTAAAAGACAGCTAGGATTGAAATATTCTTCATTCTTCCGAGATTTTTGTACCATTTGATTAATTGTTGGTCCAAATTTTCAGACCATTTTCAAGAATACTTGTAATGCGTTTTTGTTGTGCAACGCTTTTTACTAAAAGTGAGACGTTTCTTGATATAAACGGCTACTGGTATGTTGTTGTTCATATTTTACTGGATAATACAAACTTTATTGTCATATTGGTCAGAAATTTGGTTTCTATAAGAAGCATAAAAAGATATTGACAAAGAAACAAGTTTCTATGACAAATGCATTTAACTTAAAAAGCCCAATGCTTTGTAATTATAACCAGAGAGATGTGGGTCGTTTGCCACTGATTTGCAATAAAAAAAAATCTTCTCAAGTACTTGCACAGGATTCTCAATTAAAAACAGATAATTTGTAAAATACTATGAAGTTTAATATTGTTATGAAGTTGAAAATCGTGATGAAGTTAATATCGTTTGGCAGAACAAAGCATCGGATGCTTTGCGTTTTATATTCTACATGTACCTCTTTTACAAATGAACGTGTATTTCATCATAAGTAAATTAAGCAGAAGACAGTTCATACCGACTTCTTGTGCTGCGACGTATTCAATATATTTACTATTATTTAGTAATGTGTTTTTTGTTGTTGTTTTTTTGTAGATGTCAAATGTTTTCTTGCTTTATCTGTTGTTTTATTATAGAATAAAACTGACTTTAATTTATAAAGAATCATAGATAGATCAAATCAAAAGTCAAAATCTCATATTTATAGTCACTTATTGCCAACTATGATTTTCAATTATAAACCAATTGATTTAAGGATATGTACACACTGCTCTATTGAGCTGGATGATGAATATCACCTTTTGTCAATTTCTACTCAATTTAATACTTTACGTTGAATGGTTTCACGTAAGATTCCAATTATTTTTCTATAATATCTTACTTGACCATAAACTACAAATCTAGGGACCTTGTAAGCTAGTTAACATGACATTCCTTTACATTCCTAACATAAATGCCACCATGGAATCAAAATAAAAGTGGAATTTGTCAAAAGTATAGTAACAGCCATAAACGGAAACAGTAAACAGTTGAACGTTCTAACAGTTGAATGTGCTATATAAAGGTATATACATATGTGTATTTATAATATTTTTCATATGATTGTGTATTTTAAATAATTTAAAATAATTTCTTATGCATTCGAATGACAAAGTTATATCAAGTATCAAGGTTATCCGTTTAAATCAAAGGACATCCTAATATCTGGAAGGCATAAACATATTATATCAAATAGTGTTTTGCTGTTTGAGAATTCATTCATCTTTAAAAAGTCATAATTGCATAACTTTTAAAAGGATGTTTGCTTGTTTGTATACTAACATGACAGTCTGAATACAATTGATATTTTAATAGATACATTTAAGAAACCGTGTTGCCTTTAATTGAAAAAAATACAAAAAGAACAACAACAACAAAGAAATAACAACAGCATAAATTTTGAATGGTTTTAAGGTATATAAATAGAATGTGCCAATAATATGCAATTTTCGTCTTTTTGAACTTATACGTTTCTACGTATTTTCATGACCGCTCTATGAACCTGCACCTCTCAAATACAAACCATTTAAATGGGTTTCGTGACAGTTTGTATACCACCAACCTCCATGGAACATATCAGCAGAATTATCACTACCCCTCAAGTCATTATCATAATCGAATGTTGTGAATCTCAAACCGTTACGAGCATTTATTAACCCCATTGATATGTCTATTTATTTTTTGTATAATTCACCACATTCATAGGGAATTTCTAGCAAATTAAAGGTTGCAAGTATAATACTTATGGAAAAAGTTGGGTACAACTATGTTGTGCTTTTGATATAAATATTTAAAAGCTTGAAAAGCCGATATCACGAAGATACATATATATAACATGTTCAGCGACCAGATGGTGCTTGTTATTTGAATGTAAAATAATATCGGCTGGTTTGTTTATCGGGATTATTCGTATATGGATTTTGACCAAATTATGGCCTTTTGGGAAAGTTTTGCATGAAAGGTTTAAAAAACTATTAATGGCATTGAATCTAAAACAGAATTCAATTTCTCAAGTCTAGCATAGATTTAGACTGAATTATTGCTTTTTGTGAACTTAGAACCTTTTTGTTACGTTTGTGCATGCAATATCTATTAAAACAAGATATGTTTGTAAAACATATATGCCCCCTATCGGCAGCCAAAGCCAATGAGTCATGTGATCAGGCTATTATGACTGACTTTTGACCTATTGACCAAAAAAATCAATAAGGGTCAATTACTGGTCATGACAAGTCACTAGGTAATTGTAACCGCAAAGGTTGTGTGCAGAAATTTTATGACAAAGTTATTTCAAATTTTACCAAATAACATATGCATAATTTTATGAATCATACAGGGCTTATTAATGACAGCCTAGTTGTTATATTACATAAGATCTTGAAATGTGTATACCAAAAGGATTTTAAATTTAATAAAAAAATCAATAGGGGTAAATTACTGACCAAGACCAATACACCTGTGAAGTTTGAAAGTAAAGGGCCAATGAGTTGGGACATAGATCAGCAAGCATTGTTACCTTAAATAAGGTCAATATGATCTTGACCTCTGACCCCTTAACGCCAAAAGTACATAGAGGTCATCTTCTGACCAAAAGCAATGCATCTGTAAAGCTTGAAGGTGAAGGGTCCATGGGTTTTCCAATTATTGATAGAAAACCATTTTGAAATACAAGGTCAATGCAACCTTGACCTTTGTTCATCTGACACAAAATCAATAGAGGTCATCTCCTTAAGACCATTGCACTTAAACAATTTGAGGGCCAACAGCCCATAGTTTGTCAAGTTATTGATCGGAAACCGTTTTACCTACAAGGTCAATGCAACCTTGATCTTTGACCCCTTGATCCTAAAACCAAAAAGGGGTCATGAACTAGTCAAGTCCAATGCACCTACCAGGTTTGAAAGCCAACAGCCAATGGGTCGTCAAGTTAATGATCGGAAAGATTTTTTTACCCATAAGGTCATTGTGACCTTGACCTTTGACCCCTTGACCCAAAAATCTATAGGAGTCATCAACTGGTCATGATCAATCATCATAATGAGTTTGAAGTTCATAGGCCTAAGCATTCTTCAGTTATTGATCGGCGACCGTTTTTACCTACATAGTCAATGTGACCTTGACCTTTAACCCATTGACCCAAAACTTAATAGGAGTTATTGTGCTGGTCATGAACTATCATCATATCATGTGTGAAGTTCCTAGGCCTTAGCGTTCTTTCGTTATCACTCGGAAACCGTTTTTACCTAGAAGGTCAATGTGACCTTGATCTTTGACCCTTGGGCCCAAAATCAAAACGAGTCATCTGCTGGTCATATACAATCATTAAACCAAGTATGTAGTTGTTAGGCCTAAGCGTTCTTTAGTATTAATCGAAAACAATTTTACCTTACAGGTCAATATGACCTTGACCTCCGGCCCATTGATCCTCAAATCAATAGGGGTCATCTGTTGTTCATGAACAACCACCATTCCATGTTTAAAGTTCCTAGGCCTGGGCGTTCTTTCGTTATAACTCGGAAACCGTTTTTACCTAGAAGGTCAATGTAACCTTGACCTTTGACCCCTTGGTTCCAAAAATCAAAATGGATCATCTGCTTGTCATGAACAATCATCATACCAAGTTTGAAGTTCCTAGGCCTAATCGTTCTTTAGTTATTGATCGGAAATTATTTTTACCTACATTGTCAATGTGACCTTGACCTTTGACCATTGGGCCAAAAATAAATAGCAGTCATCTGCTGGTCATGAACAATCATTAAACAAAGTATGAAGTTTTAGGCCTAAGCGTTCTTTAGTAGTTAGTCGAAAACAATTTTACCTTATAGGTCAATGTGACCTTGACCTCTGACCCATCGATCCTAAAATCAATAGGGGTCATCTGTTGTTCATGAACAACCACCATTCCATGTTTAAAGTTCCTTGTTCTAAGCGTTTTTTAGTTATCACTCGGAAACCGTTTTTTTTCCTACAAGGTCAATGTGACCTTGACCTTTTACCCTTGATCCCAAAATCAATAGGGTCATCTGCTGGCGATGAACAATCATAATATCATGTTTGAATTTCCTAGGCCTTTATGCTCTTTAGTTATCACTCGGAAACCGTTTTTACTTACAATTAGGCCTTCGTTTAAAAGATGATTTAGATAAACTTAATATTAATCCAGACAGTTAGTATCCTTCAACATGACGATGAGGATATTCCACCTTGGATTTAAAATTCCCCGGAAATAAATATTATCCATCAAATATAAAATAGTCATCAAATTCACCTGAACATTTCAAAGACAAGTTTCTAGCAATAAAGGAAGAACATGAAGATTTTATACATATTTATACGGACGGTTCAAAAGAAGGTTGCAAAGAAGAAGCGGCTGTTTTTGAAAATAATTTTACATCTAGTATGATGTTACCAGATAATGCATCAATTTTACTGCTGAAGCAAAAGCTATAGATTTAGCATTGTCATACATAGTACAGCATACCCATGATTGTGATATTTTCTGACTCGCTTTCTGTTTTAATAGCCATTAAAAATAACAAATCTGACAATATCATGATAAAGAAATTTCTTTTACAATTTCATGATATACTTAAAACAAAATCTGTTAAATTATATTGGATTCCAAGTCATGTAGGTATACGAGGAAATGAAAAAGTAGATGTTTTAGCTAAACAATCATTAAATTTTCAAAAAACTTATTGTTACCTACTTTTGATTTTTGACCGGCTATAAATAAACTCGTATCATCTGAATGGAGAGAAAATTAAGACAATGCCGTTTTTAATAAACTTCACGATATAAACCCATCTCTTGATGTGTCACCATCTCTATCTCTGCCAAACCGCCATGATCAAACAGTTTTTCTTCGATGCCGAATTGTACACACTAAAATTACCCACTCTTATCTCCTCACGAATGACAATGCCCCTTTAATGAAAATTTTACTGTCAAGCATTTTCGTCTTGAATGTCATGATTTTTCACAGGCCCGTAATTGATTTTATTGTGTAAATTCACTGACAGAACTCTTTGATACAAAACACATCATTGATTATTTGAAAGAGATAAACTTGTATTCTAGGATCCAATTAACTCATTTTTATTGTCATTTACAAAGTTTAACATAACATTTTAAGCCTATTATAGCATTCGGCACGATATGGCCAGTTATGTGTTGACGTGCCGTAAAAATCCAAACAAACAAACAGACAAAGAAAAAACTTACAAGGTCAATGTGACCTTGACCTTTGACCCCAAAATAAATAAGGGTCATCTACTGGTCATGAACAATCATCATACCACGTTTGAATTTCCTTGGTTCTTTAGTTATAACTCGGAAACCATTTGGTCTTCGGATCGACGAACCGACCGACAGACAAATGCAATGCAATTTACCAATATACCACCATTTCTTTGAAGGGGGCATAATGACTAAAGATATTCGTTTCAATCATAATACATACCTGTATGACCATAACAAGAGGTCACTACCGTAGGCTCACAACTCTTTGCAAATATTATGACTGGATTATGGCTCTTTTTGGTCTTAATAATATTGGTTAAAGTTTTTCATATGTTATCAATCGTTTATTAATAAATTAAAACTGAAGTAATTCACTTGTTACTTAAATTGTTTATTCTTGGTCATAACTGATGATGACGTTACAGGGCTCCATAACTGTGACACTGGCTTTGACATATTCAGGACACAGAAATCATTTTCAAGACTCATAGCCTTGACATGTATTTCTTTTTTTTTATGAAAACTTCCTTTTTCTTTAGGCCTAAATTATCAAGTCTCTTGGTTTACAAGAGGAGTCAAACGTCCTACTTCGTAATTACGAAATGATATTCCACAATTAAGAAATAATAATAAAAAATGTCACGGATGTCAGTTTTGGGATACCGTATTAATGGAATGTTGTAAAACTATTTTATAGGTAATAAAATATAAAACAATGAATGAACAGGCTGAATTAAGTCTGCAACATTTTCAATTTTGCCATTTTTTTGCATTTTTTTAGGGTTCTATTTTTTTCTATATTTTGAATAAAACAAAATCAAACATATTAAACAGACCAATCTTACAAATACTTTAACGTGACAAAAATATAATGAATTCTCATCGTTAAATAAATGTTAATAATTAATATTAGTGTTTTTTTTTCAGATTGTAAGCAAACAATTAAAACAGAAAATGTAAAAATGTATTTGTCTAATAGCATTTTTGAAGTGTGTACCAGAACAATTAATAAAAAAATCAAGCATATCAAGGAGAATAACTTGCGCCAAACGTTGCAGAAATGTAGGATGTCCTATACCTATAATCGACTTATCTTTAAAGTAACAAATTATATTAAATTAAATTTTCATTTCATTTCATTCGGATAATATGAAAATATATATTAAAAGGTCGGAGAAACACTATGTAAAGTCGGTACAGGATTGAAAGTTGCGCCGCAAAATGCAGTCCCGTTACCGAGTTCCTATGTTTAAAGATATCTTACACGAGTTACTCCATGGCTGACCAGTTAAAAGTGCTGAAATAAGGGCTTACATAAAAGCTCGAGAAAAACTAGAAAAACTTCAGCTATAAATGTTTGAAATGATATTTGTTATGTTCCATAGCTATCGACAAAACATTCATTAAGTTAAGCGTTTCCTTGACAAAGATGCAAGACTTATTTTAACCAAGATGGCCCATACCACAGGGATATCAAGAGGGTCAATTAATACGACCTTGAATAATTACTGGAAAGTTTGGCGAAAAACTTCCAGATTGACATACCTATTGCTTAAAACCGGCAAGAAGAAGGAGCAGGTTAAATGAGCTAAAAAAAAACGAAAATGTTGCCTTAGTATGACAGTCGTCATTTGTTTAAGATTGTGACTGATGTTGAAAGCCGGTTTCACTATTTTACGCCAATTTGGAATGTTATTATACAGTTTTGGCAACAAGAAATAATTGTAGATCATGCATTGCTTAGCAATTGACAAGTGTCAAGAAAGTCCTGTTTTTAAAAGCCGTTCTGTCACATCTAAGTATTTATAAAGAGATTCGTGTTAAGACAAATTCACTTCAATAAAGTTCGTCTTTTGACTGGTATAAAAGGCCAGCATTTTCTGCATGACAGCGCTATTGAACACAAATGAGCTACTGTATTTGATAATTTTAGGGGAAATCGGGTCACCGCCCAATACACATTCATTGTATTCTCAAGACTTGGCTCTCTTATACCACTTGTTTTTCATTTTCTGACTATACAATGTCATCGCTTCATTTAATTTAGTAGAAACGGTCTTAGTTCGGCTATTTTGCGGTTATTTAAATATAAACCTAATTGTCAAATATGTGTTCTTTTGTTTAATTTATTAACCATATTGCATTTCATATCAACCCAGCCGCATAGTATGCCAATTTATTATTTGCTCACTTTTCTAAAATTTGCTTGTGATAATTTATTCATAGACAGGTGAACTGCGGTGTTTTACAGAGAGGCTAGTTTAGTCAGTCAAATATGAACAAGGGCGTTTAATGAACGCACCCCAAGTCGAAAGAGGATCACACCATGGTACCTTAATACATTATGCATATACTTAAAAAATAAATGGATGGTGTTTTAAGGTTATGACGCAATTCATACTATATTTTATTTAACATACTTTTATTTCTTCCTCTGGGTGTACTTTGTCATTAAAATTTATAGTTTAATTGCTAATGGTTTCAACGGAGTGTTCGTTTGACACTCCTTCCATTCGGGTATATGATGTCTATGTTAATATTGCATGAGTTGTATAACAAGAATGACTACAAAAGAGCAAAAATAGTACTGATACAAAATGGAAAAAAGCTAGTCGCTTTTACATAGAAAACATGTATACGTATACAATAGTTTATACCTGTTCTAGTTTCCCAAAACAATATTCATAGCGAAATAACCTGACACATATTTTGCTCGTGTTGATTTAAAAATTAGCATTATATAGTTATTTAGTATTCTGTATAGAAGCCAAACTATTTCTGTGTGTTTTATTTTTATTATTCTGTTTTAAGTCTTCTTATTGTATAGAAAGTCAAATTTGCTTGATACCAAGGATACGATTCTTTTAATATATTTGTTTTGGATGTCGTAATAGGTTTTAAGATTTATTTATAAAAAAGCAATGCATACCATACTTTGTAGCCATAATTACATATTATTTAAATTGATTATGGCTTCACTGGATGGTTGATGGATGAATTTGATCGAAACCTTTCGTTTCTTTCATCGGGCATAAATTTCCCGCTTTTTTATACGATATCAATACAGAAATATTCGCTAAAATTTATAAACAACTAGAAAACTTGTTCAATGCCACATTTTATTACATAGCTGTTCTGCTTTTTCGATACCGTAAAAGATGGTATTGCACGGCCGTTTATATAGTTTGACGTGGGTATGTGATAAAAAAGAATATTACATTTGTGTAATTTCAATACTGAATTTATTGAACTCGTTCATTAAAATAATATTATGCTCGTCAGAGTCTCGCGTTATATAATTGTATTCAGCGCGTTCAATAAATTCAGTATTTCACTTACACTCATTCAATATCCTCTATTACTTGGATCACATTTAATTAAGAGTGACTTTGTTAAAAAAACTGTTGATAAGGAGTCAATTTAAAATATATCAATCTATCAGCGCCGCAAATAAACGTAAGATAAAAGATGGCAAAGAAATCTTCTCTGTAATCGTTGCTCTCTATTTCATAAAATTCAATTGCTGCGGTCCGAGCTGGCCTGAAATGAAACAAACACTGATTTTCGTTCGGACGTTAATAGGTTAGTCAAACATTACAACTGGTACCTCGACCAGAGAAAAGCCTAAATATTTACTAAAATTACTTCTTAAAGCATACTCAATCTAACCAAATACTACTGTTACAATCAGACAAACATTGACCATTACATATTCTTTGTAAAACATACTCTATCTAACCAAACACTACTGTTGAAGTTGCACAAAAGGTGTAAAAATACAATGATTATTACATATTCTTTGTAAAGGATACTCTACTCAATCTAACTAAATATTACTTTTTCAATGAGATAAAAAGTCTGAAAACACATTGATCATTACATATTTTTTGTAAAACATTCCCTATCTAACCAAACATTACTGTTGCAATCAGACAAAAGGCGTATAAAATACAGTGATAATTTCAAGTACTGTGTCAAACATACCCAAAGTAATCAAACATGACAACGAAAAACGTGTGTGCAAGTAGATTGTCTGACTGACTACATACTTGTGCGAAGTTTCTTTCAACATATCACGTTTTTGAGGTACAGACAAACTAAAGACCATAATAATTTGCATACTCAAGTTAAATGATCAAATTGATTGATTTAGCTTGAAAGGACATCTAAACTTTGTTATTCTTATGAACGTATTGCATTACGAAATTTAAACGACACTTTATTGCATAATATTGATTCTCATTGAATTTATATATAAATATTCCAAATATCACTTGAAATAATTTAAAATTAGTTTAACAGTTACGACGCAGTATCAGCTTTTCACAAACAACTCACTGTTTTGTTGTCGGATTTTCCAAAAAATTTATTTGCGGACATAGCAACGATTTGTTTGCCGATAAAAATATTTCGTTAGGTACCATCAATATATCCTGGATTCAATCATTTAATTATGTGCTAGGAATATTCAAAAGTTGTTTTAAATCTACATAGCTTATTTTCTTTTATTGACATAAACATTTTATACATTCATCCCGGCTGAATTAATTTGTGTTTCAAGATTAAAAACAGAAAAATGTACGCAATTACAATATTTGCACGGACACGTTCTTTATCTAAGTTAATATCCATTTTTCCTTTCAGTGAAAAACTTTCTGAAAAATATCTGTTGTTTACTTATGGTTGAAACTGTGATTTTTGGACTTTGAGTTAAGATAGTGTACAATATGTTTGGCAATTATTTGCATAATTTTATTTTACTTTTTGTACTTACTCAACTATAATAATAAATAAATCCAATACAGATGCAGGACGAATCTTGTTACATCACTATATTTAGCAAAGGTTTGCATTTTATTTAAACAACTTAGAAATGCTAACTTCATTTGGACTCTCTAACAGAGCGCCAATCTTTATGGTTTGCTTAATATAGATCTTATTGTAAACGTACACTGGTTCATTTATATACATAGTGCAATTCAGATGCTGTAGTTCGAAATAAATTTTAAATTATAGACTTTTAGCAATACTAAGGATTCTTGTCTGTTGTATGGGTCAGCATTTCATAAACCATTACCTTCCTCAGCTATTGCTGCTGTTGCGCTACATATAATTTCCTAAGAGCAAAGAAGATCAATGTGTCACAAAGATACAATGCACTAGATTCTGAATTTGCTAGAACAGATGTTTAATTGATTATGCTCTCATGAACATCTGACACATGTTGTTAAAAGACCTCAAAAAACTTATCAAAGAGCAATACATACCTTGTTCACCACACGTTTGTTGTAAAATCACTATATGATACAAAAACTACGGTACCGAAGTTGCAGTACAGAGCTAATAACAATGTCATATCTTAGTTGGTATATCTTTCAAACGTCTTAAATCAGCAAAAATGAAATTACTTTAAAGCATAAAACAGAGAGCCTTATTGCTTGACTGTGCTGATTATTGACAATATTTCAGAACTGTTATTTTAGCTTCCTCATCAATGCGCAACCCCACGAGTCTTGTGACATCAGAAATGATAATGTGTGAATGGCGGCACACATAATCAAACTTAAACAGATTTATATTGTTCGCACTTAACACGGCTTTGATTCGTTTGAAAATGGTTTTGAAATAAAAGAAGTAGCTTGGAAAATATAATTTGGAATCGCTTCGATAATGTGTGCAGACATTCAAATTCCATATCACTTCTGTTGTCACAGGTCAGCGTGGGATCTCCACCCTGCTCATGCACGGATCTTTTTAAATAACTTAATGTTCAAATTTTTTTTTTATCTATTTTAATGTAAAGTTTTCACTGGTTTTGTACTTTTACAACATTTTGAAGATAGGAAGCGATCCAACTTAATAATGGAACGTACGTGGTTATACTCATGTTCCCGCTCATGTAAAAATAATGCAATAAGCTGTAATCGACGTCTTTCTCCACCAGGATTATGCTGTATTGTCGCCATTTGACCATTACATGGTCGGTGTCACAAAAAAACAACAACATTGCTACATGTAGAAGAAGGTTTCCGATCATTCAGCTAAAACAAATTCGATCTCATTTAAAATCGTTCCTGTTTTCAAACAAACAAGCCAGACAATTATTTGTTCTTTATTTGAATTCTAGTTTAGAATGAATGTGTAATATCTATCATTTGATTTGTTCACTGACAAGCCAATGTTTCAAATCTTTCTGCAAGAGCCTTTTTATTGTTACTTTAGCTCATTACATTTCTTTGTTACCAGTTTTGAAATGTTCGATTTAACTGAACTTTGATAAGCGTAAAATTTTGAATTATTTAAATGACTTTTCAAAAGTCTAGTTTTATGAATTTGCTGCTGAAAATAAAGTCATTTATTTGGAAGCAATGCGTTTAAAGTTTGGTCGATTGGGTGATAAAGTCTTCAAAGTTAGTGCAAACAGGAATTCTTGAAGGTTGTCCAAACAAGTAAAAAAAAGAAAATGTTGAATGTTTAGCTATAAAGTTTGTTGTGAGAGCCTGTTCATAATCATTTCGGAATGCAATATTGTTTTATATCAATACTGATATTGTGAATACAGAACCATCCTCAAATCAATTTGATGATCAATTTAACTTCAATGTGACTCTTTCGATCCATTCCTTGAAAAGCAGAGTATTGAATCAAATATTATTTGTGTTCTAAACAAAAAAAGAAATGGCAATGCTTAATCATATGGAGGTTTAAATAAAAAAATTAGCACTGCTTTGTTGCGAATATATTTAAAACGAATTGTTCGAATCATAAAGCATTTGTAGCATTTGTAAATATGAGATGAAACAATTGATCTTACGTTTGAATATTGATTGCATTAATGTTTAAGGTAGGTAGATGTTAGAGTATTTTACCTGTCTCGGGTATAACGAACTATCACTGTTATCTAAAACAATTGGTTGTATCAGTCATAAATCAGTAATGAGTAATAACAAAAGGAAAAACGTGTTGATAATTTTGACATGTTGACAAAAAAAACTCGGTTATTTCAAGCTTTATTTTAATTTACTTTTTATTTAAACCTGAGGAGAATAATGCTGAAACATTTAAAAATTAGATAATTGTCTGAAACTTTGTATTTCTGTACAATAAAAAGGGTGAAAATAGAAAACTGTTAAATATTTGCTCTTTTGTTAAATTAATTAACTATATTGCATTACATATTGACCCAGCCTCCAAGTTTCCAAATTTATTATTAGCTCACTTTTCTAAAATTTGCTTTTGATATTTTTTTCATAATTTGGTGAGAAAAAAGCCTGTTTTGTAATTGACAGGTGTATTGCGGTGTTTTCCCGTGAGGCCTATCTAATCAATCAAAACAGAACCACACCATGGTACTTTAATAAGTTATGCATATGCTTAAGCAATGAATGGATGTTGTTTAAATGTTATGACGTAATTGTCACTATATTTAGTGCAACATACTTTTATTTCTTCCTCTGGGAATACTTTATTATTAAAATTTATAGTTAAACTGCTAATGGTTCCAACGGAGTGTTTGTCTGACAGTCCTTCCATTACTATGATTACTATGTTAAAAGTTCATGAGTTGTATAACAAGAATAAAGAAGAAACATAGAACAAAAATAGTAATGATACAAAATGAAGAAAGCTAGTCTCTTTTACATGGGAAACTAGTATGCTTCTTTAATATTTCATAAACAGTGTTCATCTTCTAATTAAAGAATACTGATACATGTGATAGTTCGTCGTGTAAATGTACCCTGCAAATTACAGCTTCACATATAGTTTCATCACATAAAGTCAACAACATATACAACTTTATCTTTTTTCGACCTAGTATATCTGATTTTTGCATTTTAGCGAATTATAGAATAATAACCATATCATTTATGGATATTGAAAAGCACATAAGATAAGATAAGACGACTGTCTTAATATTCTGTTTCAAGATTGTTGACTTAAAGCTAAATTAAATAGGTATGTTATGAATTAAATGTTATTATCGCATTAAAAAAAATGATGTAAATTTACATAGAACATTATCAACAAGCAACAGAATATTCGTATGTAAGTAACTTTACATTTTGTCCACACATCTCAATGACTGCAATCATCATTCATTGCTGTTTTCTTGATCGTGCAATTTGGCTATAAGAAAACAACACCTGCATCGCCCATGAAGAATGAAATTTGACTTGGTCCATCATTCATGATATCCAAAGAACATTTCCGTCCTACAAATCAATATTTTCAGATCCTTTGCAGGTTTGCGTAAAATTAACTGTGTCATTTGGTTGTGAATCCTGATTTATTTGACCGTCGTGATAACAAACCAAAAACATTTTAATTATTTATTCATCCTATGAAAGGTCCATTATGTCAATAAAATGCTCTGTTATTCTGCAAAAGCTTTTTTATTTTTAATGCCCTGTTCTAGTTTCCCAAAACAATATTCATAATAATCAAATAACCTGAAGCATATTTTGTTCGTGTTGATGTTTGCAATTAGCATTGATATCAAGTGATTTAGTATTTTGTATGGAAGCCAAAATATTTATGTGTGTATTATATTCATTCAAAAACTTCTGCATTATGTTTTCCTGTTGTATAGAAAGTCAAACTTACTTGATACCAAGAAAACGCTTCTTTTCACATTTGTGTTTGTTTGATGTCGTAATTGGTTTTAAGATGTATTTATAAACAATCAATTCATACTATTCTTTGTAGCCATAATTTACATTATTTCAACTGAATATGGCTAAACTAATCTTACATTTCTCTCATCAGGCATAAATTTCCCGCTATGTTTATCAGATATCAATACAGAAACATTCGCTAAAAATTATAAACACCTAGCGAGATGTTCAATTACACACTTTATAATATACCTGTCACGCTTTTGCGACACCGTAAAACTGGTATTGCATAGCCGTGCATCTATTTTGACGCATTTTTATATTTTGCGTGTAAAAAGCGCTTTTTATTATCGTTGCACTAGAGACGCGTCAATGGAAATGATTTTTTTTACTTTAAACTTAGGGTATGTAATTAATAGAATATTACATTCGTATAAGTTCATAACTGAAGTTATTCAACTTAAATTCAGTATTGAACTTACACTCATTCAATATCATCTTAACTTGAAATCACCTTTTGATAAAGAGAAATTCGTTGAAAGGTCTGGGGGGGAAAACTTATGCCCGGACATTTTAATTAAATTTTTAAATAATATACGTTATCAGCCCAAATAAAACTGGGGATAAAAAGATTGGGAAATTTTGCTGAAATTTTTTTCTAACCAAAAATTAAAGTTGGGTCCCAAATGGGCTTTAAATAAAAAAAACCCGGTTTTGTTTGGGGATTAAAATTTTAAAAAAAAGACAAATACCCCAAAAAGTAAACAAAATATTTAAATAAAATTTTCTTTTAACAAAAAACTAACCAAACAAGTTACAAAACAAAAGTTTTAAAAAAACATTGAAACATTGCATATTTTTGGGAAACAAAACTCTATCTAACCAAAACCCACTGTTCAATCAAAAAAACCTTTTAACCAGTGACAAACAATACTGTTTAAACATACCCAAATACCAAAAATGACAACGAAAAAAATAATTTAAACCTTGGGTTCCCCAAAACCCCCATTTTTCGAAGTTTTTTTTTTAAAATTTATAAAGGGACGACAAATTTAAAACCCAAAAAAAAATTTTTAACTCATTGAAAATAAATTATTGATTGTAAAACCCCAAAAAATTTTTTAAATTTTTATGAACGATTTCAAAGAAAAAATTAAAAAGACCCTTTTTGCATTTTACCCATTCTCCCTTGGGTTTAATATAAAATTTTCAAAATCACTTGAAATCTTCTAAATTTTTTTAACATTTTAAGCATACACTTTACAAACCCGCTCACTGTTTTTTTGGGGGATTTCCCCAATGCTTTTTCGGACAAAAGAAAAGGGAAGATTTTTTTTGCCCCAAAATTTTTCGTTACCATCAATATATCCTGGATTTCTATGATTTAATTATATGCTAGGAATATTCAAAAGTTGTTTTAAATCTACAAAGCTTATTTTTTTTTTATATAAGTCATAAATATATATAAATCATTTTATATATTTATCCCGGCTGATTTAATTTGTGTTTCAATATTAAAAACAGAAAAGTGTACGCAATGACAATATTTGCACGCACACGTTCATTTTCTAACCTAATAACCATTTTTTCGTTCAGTGAAAAACTTTCTGAAATTAACCTGTTGTTTACTTATGGTTGATATTGTGTTTTTTTTATTCGGAGTAAGATAGTGTACATTCGAGATGTTTGGCAATTATTCGCATTATTTTATTTTACTGATAGAAAGTAAATACAACTTTTTGTACTTTCTCAACTATGATAATAAATGAATCCAATACAGATGAAGGACGAATCTTGTTACATCATAATATTTAGCAAAGGTTAGCATTTTATTTAACTTAGAAATGAAAGCTTAGCTTCATTTGGACTGTCTCACAGAGCGCCATTTTTTATACATGTAGTTTGCTTAATATAGATCTTATTGTAAACGAACATTGCTTCAAGACATTTTATATATTTATCTCGACTGAATTAATTTGTGTTGTAAGATTAAGAACAGAAAAATGTCAGAAATGACAATATTTGCACGCACATGTTCTTTTTCTAAACAAATATCGATTTTTTGCTATCAGTGAAAAGCTTTCTGAATTTTACCTTATGTTATCTTCTTATGGTTGACATTGTGATTTTTTGACTAAGTTTTTTACTTTGAGTTAGATGGTGTACAAGATGTTTGGCAATTATTCGCATAAATTTAAAATACTGTGAGGAAGTAAATACAACTTTTTGTACTGAATCAACTATGATAAGAAATGAATCCAATACAGATGTACATTGCAATATTTTGCAAAGGTTTGCATTTTATTTAAACACCTTAGAAATGGTAGCTTCATTTGGACTGTCTAACAGAGCTTTAATGTTTGCTTAATATAGATCTTATAGTAAACGTACATTGCTTTATTTATACACATAGCGCAATTCAGATGTTGAAGTTTGAAATCTATTTTAAATCATAGTCTTTGCATGGTCTGTCGTATGGGTCAGCCTTAGATATACATATATCATTACCTTCCTCAGCTATTGCTGCTGTTGCTGCATATATTTTCCTTAGAGCAAAGAAGATCAATGTGTGAAAAAGATGCAGTGCACTAGGTTCTGAATCTACTAGAACATGTGTTTAATATTTCATCTTAGTTGATATGTCTTGCACACGTTATAAAACACCAACTATGAAATTACTTTAAAGTTAAATAAACTGCTAGATTGTGGTGATTATTGACAATATGATGTTTGAGTTTCCTCATCAATGCGCAAGCCCACGAGTCTTGTGACGTCAGAA
Organism: Ruditapes philippinarum; assembly: GCF_026571515.1. NCBI lineage: Eukaryota > Metazoa > Mollusca > Bivalvia > Venerida > Veneridae > Ruditapes > Ruditapes philippinarum. The sequence continues at coordinate 27,203 of NW_026864144.1, forward strand.
ATGATAATGAGTTGAATGGCGGTACACATAAACAAACTCAAACAGATTATTATTGTTCGCTCTAAACACGGTTTGAAAATGGTTTTGAAAAAAAGAAGTAGTTTTGAAAATATAATTTGGAATTGCTTTAATAATGTATGCCGACATTTAATATCATATTACTTCTGATGTCACAGGCCCTTTTAAATAATTAAGTGTTCAAATGTTTTTTATTCTATTTTAATGTTAATTAATCATTGGTTTTGTACTTTAAGAAAGATTTTCAAGCTTGGAAGCAATCCAGCTAAATAATGGAACGTAAGTGGTTATACTCATGTGCCAGCGTATGTGAGAAATAATGCACAAAGCTGTAATTGACGTCTTTCTCCATCAGGCTTATGCTGAATTATCGACGCCAACACTGACGCCGACGACCGGATGACTATGATAGTTCTACGTAATCGAATCGTATTATCGAGCTAAAAAGCTGAGTTCTTGAGTTCAAGGAAATACCCGTCCTAGTGGTCTAATGATTTTAATATACTTTGTATTCAATGATAGCTTTATCACTTCAATTCAATAAATTTCTGATACCAAATATTAATAAACATCGCGTAATAGTGGGTTAGTAAGTATTTTGTACACGTACATGTACGACTAAATTTCAAGTTCTGTACTCATTAAAGAGATTAAAAGTCCAAATTGTTTCCAGTGAAAGGTTTAACATAGTAAAATACAAAATAATCTACCTTGAAATAATGAAATAGTTATTATTTATAAACTATGGAAATATAACAAAAATGTCAAATAATTACAGTGAAGAAAACTAAAGCTCTTATACTAAATACAATTTGTATTCAAAGAGAGGTAACAAAACAATTAACATAGACTATTCTTAAACTAATTACCTCCCATCATCTAGTTCTGATTAATTATTATATAATCATTTCCTGGTATAAATAAGAGGGTGTATTCATAAATATATTTTAATACTACGTGTATTATATGTGAATTATTCTCATCAAAGTTTTCTAAATATTTTCTAAGAAAACTACGTTCTTGGTGAAGATAATGAAAATAATAAAAATCGTTAGGCATAATTAAAATCATTATTGCATGAATTGTATAATTTTTGCAATTTTGATGTCACTCTTTCTGAATAGACTTTATTGTAGTATGTGCATATTTGTGGTGATTTTAGGTCCTTCTTTTCGAACCTTATCCAGTTAAGTGGTTCTAGTAATCATACATGAATATTGTACAATCATCGTAAGGACATGTTGCCTGCTTTATAAATTTGTCTTTTTTGTCGTCTTGTCTGTCTAATTCTGAAAACGGAACGTTGTTTAGAAATACGAAAAAACATAACACGGTGATAAGACCATCACTTACCCTGATTTATTATTTTAATGAAACTATTTTTGTGAGGATAACACAAAAAAAGGCCCATTATTTTTTCTAAAATTTTTTTATTGAGGAAAAAACCAAAAAAAGACTTACGATTGTGATGTTTTTTTGTTTATTTAAAGTTGTATAAAAAACCTTATCACGTTTAAGAAAAAAAATGGAATCGTTTTGGAAAAAGACGATCAATTATTTTAAAGAAGCCCTTAAAAGGCTTGAAATCCATTATAGGGCTTCAAACCTTACCGATTTTACTAGTCTTTTTAGGTGCAAAAAAAAAAACGATAAATATATCCAAATATCTGAAATAGAATAATTAGGTTTAAAATAGCAAGGGTTAACAATGCTTTTTAAAAATAATGACTCTGATTTATTAATAAAGTGGGATCACTGTTTTAAGGGTTTTTTTGCATATAAAAAATTTTCTCTTTGAATTCTACAATCTAATATTACATTATTCAGTGTTTACTGTTGTTTGTTTTTTCTTGTTGTTGTTCTGGTTGTTTTTCATTTACTATGTTCTTTTTCCTTTTGCAGTTTTTTTCCACAGACTTGGAAGCAGCCCTCTTCCTTATTTTGGGGAATGCTATCATGGTATTTTTGTAAAAGGGGAAGAAATCACTTGATGCCAATTCATTTTTGGGGGAAATTGCATGATTTTAGATAAATGTTCTACGTTCAATTCGCCCTTAAACGGCCCTTATTATAGAAGGGGAAAAAAGCCCTGTCTCACGACTTAGTTTCTCGTGGCCACGACAAAGTATCTCGTGCGCACCAATTAATTATATCATTTCCACAACTTAGTAACTCGTTGCCACAACATAGTATCTCGTGCGCACCACTTAGTCACTCGTGCCCACGACAACTTTATTCGTTCGCACCACTTAATTATCTCGTGCGCACGACTCAGTTACTCGTGGCCACGATATTTTATGTCGTTCCTACGACAAAGTAACTCGTAGCCACGATAAAGAATTTTTGCGCACCACTTAAATATCTCGTTCACAAGACTTAGTAACTTGTTGCCACGACATAGTTTCTTTTGCGCAAGACTTAGTAACTCTTGGCCACGACATAATATCTCGTGCACACGTGATAAATGTCACCTCTGTGCAACCGTAGTTACTGTCTATGATATCTGTCCTGTAACATAGCATTACACTTTAAACTAATACTACTGACATCTTGAATTGAAAACATTTATTTTTCATTGCTGTATTCTATAAAAATATCATGAAGCATTTCTATCGCTCATGATCCAAGTATTTGTAAAAAAAGTCAATATATCAAATAAGTATTTGGCGTTTTACTTATCCTATTAATCTTGTTTTAAATTTGTTGTGCACACCTCACATGTTATAACTGACAATTTGCGTTTTTATGATGGGTGAACTTAAGCACAAATCAAATACAAAATGATGATGTTTTTTGGGAAGGAAATATAGCCGTTGTTCGAACCTAGACTGTGCGTGACTTGATAGGATAATTTCAGATAAAGAGCTTGTTTTAAGAACAAAAATGATTTATTTTGTTCAGTAATCCAAGGATGTGTAGTAAGATAAAAAAGAATCTTTAAATAAATTATCAATAAAAGGATGACTGTTACATTTAGTTATTGCTAGTAAAGGTAAACGTTAGTAAATGTCAGTAAATGTTAGTTACATTTGTTCCATCATGAACTCCAATTCTGAAAATACTAGGTGATGGAATAAAGCTCATCTCTTGTAAGTTGTATCCAGTGTACATGTAGTATCGACTTATTGTAGATCTATAATGTTTAACTGAGGATTCCCATTAATTAACCAAATAAAAAGAAAGAAACTAAGGAAGATGGTTAGACTTAAATGATCTCTCCAGTGACCGAATCAAGTAAGCTGAAGGATAACGACGTACCGGCAATTTATTGCAATTCCCGGCGTTATGAACTTGTATATTATTGGGCGCCTAAGCACAGCTAAAGCTCTTATACACTCAGATTGCGGAACGTCCATTTTGGTGCAAAAGCCCTCCATTTCGACCAATTGCTTAGCCGTTTGACTCCTTCAATGAAAAGAAATAGATCCGAACAGGCCACGACGATTTCCAATTAAATCCCCATACCTGGTTGTGTAAGTGACCGATATTATTTACCTAGTTTAGTACTTTTTAACCTTAACATTAAGAATTGATTAAGATTTTAGACAAAACCAAGCATGCACTGTGACGTCACTATTGACACAACAAGGAAGTAAATTAAGTTTGCATTTCCTAAAAGAAATTAAGAGTCACCATGCATGTCATCAAATATTTGTAAAAGGTTTATTGTCCCTGAAATATAAAGTTTGTATACATGCATTTATTGCATCATATCCGTGAATTATTAATATGATAATACGAAATGTCATTAGTTTTCACGATCTGTCAAATTCTGCCAGTGTTTTATCGCAGCTTTGTGTGCATACCCTGAGTATCATATACCCAGTAAAACTTATCAATGTTATGGTTTTAAGCATTTTAAGCATTTATAACTTGTAATGATGTGTTACATGTGTAAGAAAGAGTTCTATAGCTGTAAACAAGGGAGTATTCATATTACAATATAAAACTTACATGTATAGAGGATATTCAATTTTTTTCTATAGAATTTATTTTCATCAAGTGGAATTTAGAAAAAAAGATTCATGAGTGGTCGTAGCCAAGAGTGAAATATGATAATCTTCAAGCCACAAGATGGAAATAAATCCTGTATTTACAGAAAAGAACTTGAATTTTCTTTTTATTATATGCATTTTTCTCTTATTTGACATTACAAATTGTAAGACTTTTACTTTAAATTTTGTGTACTGGCAGAATTTAGGAAAAAAGTGCCCTGCGGGACACCAATAAAAAAAAACGGAAAATATATTCACTGCAGTGAAAAATAATTTTTTTCAATTTTTACAAATACGGAAAATGAAAAAAAAATGCGTTTTATTTCATCAATAGTTCTCGATATATCATTTATAACTATGTAATAAAATCATTTATTATTATCATTTTTAATATCATTTTTATAATTATTATTATTATTATTATTATTATTATTATTATGTAATAGAAAGAGCATCGAAACACGAGGCTATCTGATTAACATGCTGTCGGGAATCCTTGCACACATTGAAAGTCGTAGGCCGGTTGTTCAGCAGCTCGTACTCTTCTTTTTTTTACACCGGGACTCGAAAGATTGTTCAGCCTTGTTATATTAGTTGAGTATGGTGTATCTACAAAGTAGAAAATTTCCCACACCAAGTACATACATTTTATTGCATGTCAAAATCGATTTCATATAATTACTTGTACTTATGCAGTCAATGATTGGTGCAACAAAAGCCTATTTATAAACGGATGTTCAAGACATGTTTTATCTTTGTAAATAATAATTTAAGGGGAAAAGTACAATTGCAAGAAAAAAAAATAGCTTAAAACGGGTTTTTTTAAGTTTTGAAAATAAAATTTTTGTTTTATATTAAAAAGTTGAATGCTTTTGACAGAATTTTAAACATCGAAGTGAACAATCTTTATTGATTAAAGCCATTCAAAACATTGTGTCAGAATATTTTACAGTTACCACTCGTAAGTATAACTCAGTAAATCTTTGTTACTTTGTGGATTATTTATGTTAGACAGATCTCTCTTTGAAGGAAAATTGAAATTTTGAAATTTTTCATTTAAGACATTGACACAATCATTTTCATGTTAAATGTTTTAGTAAGACCATCAGCTGCAATCCGTGTATTATTCCAGAAACGACCGTGAAGTTTAAGAGGGACGCTATTCTCCCGTGTACAAGTGAATGCTTTAATGTGAACTTTGAAGGAGGCTTAAAATAAAATTTAACATAGGTAATTTCAACGCATGATATCAATGAATAAAATTCTTTATTGAATATCTATTTCAAAGCACATAAATCTTTTCTTTGTCTTTTATCAAAGCCTTACACACGTATCAGCCATCATAGTTCTGAAATATATAGCATACATGTATTATGTTATAATGTAAGTTATACAAATTTTTGACACCATATAACCTGTCAAAAATCTTTATAACTCATAATATAAACGAGCGTTATAGCGCTAATGTTAGCGTTACACTATAGGCGCGTCAATGAAAAAATGACTCTTTTTAACAGTTTACCGTTCTTATTTTATATATGTGATAAATAAAATATTATATTCGTGCATATTCAATACTAAATTGATTGAACTCGTTGAACAAAATAATATAATGCTCGCCAGAGACCGGCATAATATGATTTTATTTCACCCGTTCTATAAAGTCAGTATTAAACATACACTCATTCAATATCCTCTATATAGAAACACATGCATGCATGATCCTATGTTACAATTATTTTGTTCCATTTTTTACTAATTGATCCTATAATCGCCTGAGCTTAAAGTGCGGTGGAAACAGAATAGTTCTCAATATAAATGAATTTGTATGAATGCATATTAATATCTTGTTTGACAGCGATAAAGCTGCGGTCTCACTTACTCCCGGCAGAGCCCAGGACCATCCCGATAAGTTACCGGGATGATCCGGGACAATCCGGGGTGAAATTATTGTTCCAGTCACTCTAACCCCGGCAGCACTACGGAAATTCTCAACTTAGCATCCAGAATGCGCTCCGGATCATCAAGGCATAGCCCAGGCGAAGGTACGGTTCATGCCGGTGCTTCCCCGGTCGTTCCCGGATGACGCAGGAAGAGCCCGGTCGATCCAGGCAGAGCCCCGGCAGAGCCCAGGACGATCAAGGCAAAGCCCCGGTAGAACCCCGGTGGATTGAAAACACTCGAAATGATTGCATTGATACATAGTTTTTATAAAATATAACATCTATTTTTCCAAAATAGTAATTCATGATGATTTTTTGAAAAACCATTATGCAAGACTGGATAGAAGAGAAATGGGAAGACACTGGTCGTTCCCGGCATAGCTAAGGATGAAGCCGGCAAAGCTATACTTCCCGGATCATACCGGACCAACCCGGTGCTAATAAATATTTTATCCCATCCAGATCGAATGCCGGAACTTCCAGGATCATCCCGGACGTTGCCAGCAGAGTTACGGATGTACCCCGGTTGTTCCCGGTCGTAACCCGGACGTTTTCCGGGGCTCTGCCGGGATGTCAGTGAGACTGTAGCACGGTTGACTGGCATTTGTTATAATTAATTGCATCTGACAAAATGTTGACAAAAAATATTTTTTTATAATAAGGAATAGGACAACAATACATACCCAGCCTTTCTGTTTACCTGTGAAAAAATTAAATAAGAAAAATAACTAAATTGTTTTAAGCAGACTGTAGAAAAATTTACAATACATGTACTACTTAAATTTTCTAACTTTATAATTATAGTGATGATCAAAAAGCTCTTTCCAACTTGATCTTATTTAACGACTATGTAAACGCCATTTTGATAACTTACATGCTTGAAAGAAAAGATTGGGGAAAGAAAATCAAACATCTAAGTATAGGTTAGAGTGCATATTGGGTGTTCTTCGTAAATAAGAAAGCTAAAAAGGAGCGGAGCTTGCGAAGCGACTGTAGCTTTCTTATTTACAAAGAACATCCAATATGCACTCTAACCGGCTTAGTGCTCCGCCCATTTTTTTCCGCCCAACACACTGCGTGACGTCACACAATAGCCTAAATGTGTATAACCATATTTGGAAGAGGTAGCGGTACACATTTTCGGGTCACGTGTTTTGCATAGCTTATTCCCGCATTCTGTCTAGGTAAATCAGACAATATCACGGTACATATTCATATCGGTACCCTCTTTGCGAAATATTTATTTATGTGCTGATTTGTCATGTGCCCGATTTCCATGTACTGCAACTTCACAATAAGCCACAAAAAGTCGACATGTCTTGCCTCGCCCGTCACCTTGACATATTTTTCGGGCTGAAATGAAACCTGTAGCTTGATTATATATGCAGCATACATATTTATTATGTTCATATACATATCATCTTCGGACAAATGGCAGTATATTGTCAAAAATAAATTAATAAAAACACCCTACTTTCGGTTTTGCAGCGGCACGGGCTGTAATATTTACATAAAAAGTAAGAAATATTACATACATACTTTGTTGGAATAAGTGAACTTTTTATTTGTAAATTATAAAATGATACTGGTTCCCTAAGTAATAAAACATTTTAACTGTTATTTTGCCTGTTTTCATTTCAATGAACCTCTTTTTTTAATTCTATGCCGTATTGACGGTACGGAAAAACATGATGCATAAATATTGATTAGTAGGAGTAAACTTCAAGATCTCTGCACATGCGTATATTTCACTTCAGCGCTCTTCGAAACTTAGCTCCGCCCACTTGCGTTTTATAATATAAAACGTCCAGTTTATATAAAATCTGTTCTATTAAGATTTGAAACCTGAAAATTTGAAAAATCCTCGTCGGTGATTGGCTTAAAAAAATTGGCGAGCACTAAAACATAGAGGTGTTCAATGACTTACGTTTCGCTTGTCATGTTCGGCATCTTGAATGGAAGGAAAGAATCTTGAAAAATAACTAGAAAAAAAACGGTCGTAAAAGACATGATTCAAGTAAATGAAAAATTTAGTGTTACAAATTCTAACCAATTTATGACATCTTACTTGATGAAGTTCAGATTTATAAGATTCTTTCTACCTGGACTCTTTTTAATTAAATCAAGTCCCTTACATCCTTCAATGACATTTCCTATGGTTTCCTGTCTTATGAACGTAAATGTTCTAGCTCTATTACTTTTTTCAAATTTAGCAAAAGTTTCCTTTATATCTTTCAATTGTTTTCGCGAACGTATTGCCGTGACAAATAACCTTTTTGGATCATTTTTTCTAAATCTCCATTGTCATTTCCATTGCAGATAGCTCTTGTCTCATATTATATGCATTTACTTCTAGCTTCTCTAAACATCTTAAAGTCTCGGTTTTTGTATCGTTTGCCTCTTCACAAGCGTCAAAATCAAGTAATCCATCTTTACCTTTATCGTTTTCCTAAAGCGTTCGGCGTCTCTGATGAATGTTTTATGTGTAGCGTGTGTACTGTCCATGTTTGTTTTTATCTTCTTTTCGTATTCTTTTTTTTCATTGCTGCATTTTTCAATTTCTTAAATGGCTTCGTCTAAGTATTCATTTTTATCTACATTATCTAAACTCATCGTCTTATCCGATATATATATTACTTTACATGTTTTAAAACGAAAATAATGCATTCTCTACAGCCAATCACTCGATGCGTTGCGCAATAAAATGTCAAAGGTTGTTGATCGTGCTTCGGACATATATCTTGCAAAACTCCTAATTCTTCGTCCAAAGCCGACGAACCATCAATACAAAAATTATCCAGGAACGTATGGTTCTACACATTTTTCCCCTCCGATGATGCTGAAACTGAAAACACTCAGCACACAAGCTTTTTGACATTTATTACAACGGCCTTTAGCTGCTGTTACATTTCCATTAAAACTGCACGGTTTACACCCGCAATATTTTTTACGTTTTCAGACTTTTTTTTATAAATAGAAACATTACCTTCCGCTACAGCCATTTCAATAAATGCACTAAATTACTATAATATTCTTTTGGCAAACAATTTTAACAATAAAAGTTAAATCCTATAAATCTTTATTTGCGTAAACAACTGTATTTTAAAGTTATTCAAACGATATTGATTTTGAAATATGGTCTATATAAATATTTGAATAATGCATTAACATTAAGAGGGTATATAGTTGTATATATTTTATCGACATACTGTACTACGAAAACCAAATAGCGCCATACTTCAGTTTAACGCCTTTACGAATATTCCAATTTTAGATATTAACTACAATCATGGTTAACATTTATGCATTTTTAAATAACAACAACATATTGATTTCAAGAAATGTCTAAAATTATAAATGAAGTGGTTAGATCAGCGTTTCAGACGTGAAATGTATTTAACTGATAATATAAATCTTTAACCAAACAAAAGCATTATTATATATAAATTTAATAGTAAAATATCTCCTTAACATGGTTATTAATGCGACCGTAATTAAAGACGTGTGCAAAATATTGTCGACTATGATAACCATCAGAATATCAAACCTTGGTAACATTTAAATGATTTTGCACATTTTTTAAAAGTTGTCATTAAACAACTGATTGAATCTGAACTGATAGTTATAGTTGATATCGATAAGACGTATATGTTACAACATTCTAAAATATTTTATATACGAAATAAAAAAAGCTAAATAAATAGGTAAATAAATTAATAAATAAATAAATAGTTTTCTATTTTTCCTAATGTGCGAAACTATTAAAATAATTACAATTGGTGTTGGTAATTTGCTTGTAGATTTGTTAAACAGATGCCTTAAATTATTTAACATTAATTTAAGTAGATAAATATTTTAGTTGGGCAAAGTTTACCATGTTTTAAAAAAAAGTAAATGCGTGATTTGGCCGTGGTGGGGTGGGTGAACGCCCAAAAAAAGTTATTAATTGTTTTGCAGAGTGTTTTTAAAACCCCCACGGGCGGCCTTTGTTGTTTTTTCCGAAAATGTTTTACAAAAGGGATAGTACGGGTTTTATGCCCGGGAACGGATTCTAGATTTTTTCCAATAAATAATAGTTTTGGCAGCACAATTCCCAATTAAAATAAAATTTTGCTTTTAAAAACAAATTAAAAATTTTGTGTCTTTTCTAAAAAAAGTAAGGCTAAACTAAAAGTTTAAAGACAAAAAGTGCCCCCTTTTTAATAAAAATTATTTAAAATTTTGGTTAATTTTAAAATAAAATTCAATGGGAACGAAAAAACTTATTCTATGTGATACTCTTAGTTTCTTATCCTCGCTTTCTCTCGGGAAATTCTTCTCTGAAAATACTTAAGGGTTTGCAGGTATACAATAACGTAGAAAAAACACGCAGGCATGACCACACGCCGCTGTTGCACTATTTTTATTATTCGTGACTGAGACCCACAGATTAATTCCATGACGGTCGAGGTAGTTTTATTATCAAAACAAATTTTCATAGCCCTTAAGCTTTTTGGGTCGGGTTTTTAATACGTCCTCATGTTGTAGCGTTTGTGAATGCACGAAAGAAAGGTGTATTAAACCTGTATTAATACCTTATTTAGTCCAATTTAAAGGATAATTGTTTACCACATTTTTTTTAAGTTATAATCAGTTGTGATTGTGCCAAAAAAGTTTTGTCACTGTATAGGCGTCGTAGTTTTAATCCAGGGTAATATTGGTGAAACTCTTTATGTTATGATAAGCATAGTTTGTATAGTCTATATAAATGCCTAGGCCTTAACCTGTACTCTATTTATCGATCGATATTTCAATTATTTACTTGTTAAACATTTGTATGTGTTTAAGCTTTAAATAAGTATTTATAGTTTCGTCAAAGCATAAAAATGGAAGTATCTGGACGAAAAGGACATATTGTTTGTGAACCGTGTGCAGAAGATGGAGACGACATTACTGCTGACGGATGTTGTAAAGAATGTGAAGAGAATATGTGCAGTAAATGTTTTCAACATCACCGGAAGGGCAAACATTGCAGAAACCACGCGTTTCTCTATGCAGAATATAGTGGAACACCGTCTGCTTTAAAAATAAAGCCAGTAGGATTGATAGACAAATGTCCAAAGCATGTTGAAAAGAAAATAAACTTCTACTGTGAAGCTCACGAAATAGTTGGTTGCGGAGAATGCATAATACACGAGCATAAAACATGTGAAGTTTTATATATATCAGATGTGACAAGGGGACAGAACGAAAATGAGTATATAGAAGAGGTTGTTAAAGAAATAGAAAATTGCAGCAACGAAATTAAAGAATACGAGAAAGAAATACATAGAAATATTGATAAAGTGAAAGCTACACATGTAAAATTCAGTTATGATGCTGAGCGATTTAAGCAAGATATATTGGAAAAAATAGATAAACTCATATTTGATGCATGCAAACAGGCCAGTTTTATAAAAACTGATATATTGAGTGCATTAGGGAAGCTAAAGGAAGAAGTATCTAAAGTAACAGATGAGTTATCATCAATGAAGACTAAGGCCGACATAGAGAAAAATGAGCCAACCGGTAACTTTGTCATGGCCTTATGGTTAAGAAAGAGATTAAAGGAAATAGAAGACGATTTAATAGAAATTGGCAAAAGGACTATTGTGACAAAATATAGGTTTCTGAAAAATGAAAACATTGAACAAGAAGTTGAAAAATGCAAGGGACGTGACTTATTTCGAAGAGGTCTAGGTAAGGAAAATGATTAAATTGCACTAAATGATTCCTATTTATTTTTTAAATGACACGCAAATACCATTTCACATTAAGCGCTCGTTATTCGGAAATAATTGACAAAGGTCTTTTTTAGCATTTTCTAAGTATGTCTTCATATTGTCATCAATTTCATTTTGTTTCATTTTATAAATAGATACGTTATGTTTTTCAGATGATGAACTTGACAAATATGTGAGCATGCACAAAATATTGATTATATTATTATTTAAGTCCCCTATTGGCGGTTTTAGAAAGTCAAATTTATTTCATAAATTGATACATGATGGCAGCTTGACAAAATGCAATCTAACTTAAGTTCAGATATACTTTTTTCTACAGTTTACGTTTTGGGAGCTGGTTGTAATAAGATTGATAAACATAGCTCGTAACTGTACACTAAATGTAAAGGTACTATTACAAAAAAGATACTTATACAATAATTCAAACAATTGTGAAATATTGGCATAGAACTTTGGACTGAATATGATCTCTTCTTTTAAATTTTGAACTGACTTTGAGTTCTTCTTTATCTATTTTAGTGTATCAGGAACCCAAGGTATGTGTCTTTGTTTCTTTTTGTCTTCTTAAAAACTGTTAAGAATATGAATTGAAAATATTATTAGATTTAATTGCCCACAGATGGTACAATCTTAAGCGCAGGTCATGTGAGCGACCTATTATACCGTCATTGACTACTTCACAGCTGATTAAAAATTAGATACTAGTCGTTTGTTTCACTGAGTTAAAGTATCTAAGTCATATTTATGTTAAGCTTGTATCGTAATGGAAATATCAGTATGATTTATTTTCAAACAAAATGTTCACATTGTCTTTCAGAAATTCAGAAATAAAATATTTGTCACATGTTTGTTATTGCCGTAATCTTGTCAATGGAGACAGAGATTTGCCGATTTTTAGTGCAACAAAACAAAATCTGTTTAATGGATAACTTGTTTATTTTTTATGTATTTCAGAACGGTTATCCTAGAGAAAGCTTCTGGAGTACTTGGTTTTAGAATACAAGGAGGTGATGATTATCAACCGCTTTTTGTGGGTAAAATTTTACCTGGTACACCAGCTGCAAATTCTAACAAGATACTGCGTGGAGATAAGATCATTTCGGTAAGTGCGTAAATAATTAAAAATTTTTTTAATTTAAATGGAATAAAAAAAGCCAAACTTTGCAAAACCTTTTTTTACTATAACTCAAGTTTTCAAAGAATGGTGATATTACCGTAATGGTTTTTAACAGTTGTATAGTAAATAATTGTAGTTATTATCAAGTAAAAGATTGTATTAAGATAAGATCATAAAGCGAAAGAACTCATAAATCAACGAGAAAATTGAGCATTCTTGACGATAATAAGAATGTTATACTGTTTTTATTGGCTTCTTTTTAGTATGGATATTTTGACATCTGATTCACTTTGAAATAGCGCGTAACTTATAAGACGAAGCCTCCTCAGTATCATATATTTTCATATATTTTTTTTTTAATATTTAAATGAAAACCATGTTGTTAAGATCCTGGACCATTTAGAAAAGCCCCGTAACTCTTTCCGGTTCCCAAATGGGTACCTTTTGGGTAGTCCTGTGTGCTCTGATGTTGTCGGGTAAAGTATTCCCATAACGGTTAAACGTTCTGTCTCGTATCGCTCTTCCTAACCTTTTCATAGCGAGACATATCTTACATAATAAAGGACAAAAGGTTAAATATGAACGAATGTTAGAAGTTTATAACTATTAATACTTTGCATTTAGTGTTTTTCCTTACCAGATGATTCTCTGAATAAAAATCAGACTTTGCTGCAAACTGATTCTTGGAAGTGAATAAGTAATTTCAGTGATAGAATTTCAAAGTAAGATATGTATGCATAACAAAAAAAGGGAAAAAAGAAATAATTCAAAACAAAGAGGGACAATCCTGTCATATATATTAAAGATAACATTTTATACAAACAAGCGATATCTTTACATAACCTAGATACTATTAGGTAGATAAAACAATTTAATTATTTTCAGAAACTTACAGAATTAGATTTTCATGACCGGAAAATGCTTCGAATGATATATTTTTTCATAGAAATATCTCAAATTTGTTAACTTGTCTCTTTCTGAACGAACACCACTTCACAGGACTTTCAAAAATGTTGGACATATTGCGAAATATTAATTATTTTTTATAATATTTCTGACTGGTGTTACTTATTTTCATCATTTACCAATTATTTTAATAGATAAACAACGTAGATGTAACTAAGGCGTCTCATCGTGAGGCAGTTTCCTTAATGAAAAAATCTGAGAAAGCAATTCTAGTTCTTTGCCGCCCAGAACGTAAGGACATTCTCGAAAAATGTATAAGCTTTTTTTATCTACTGTACAAAATATAGTTTTATCACAGACATAAACACAGATTTTATCTGACCTTTCGTTTGAAGAACTTTCTTATTTTAGAATAACTTGATTTACTGCTTACGATTTTGTTTCAATCTGTGTTAGAATCTTAAAAGTATGCGTATACTTTTTTGTAAATTTCATTACTGAATGGTTTGAACAATTTTACCCGATTTTAGATTTCAACGCAAAGAAGTAGCTATGAACAATAGAAAGTTGTAGAATAATGAACAGCATGAACTGTTTCGGTAACAGGAAGGAGGAAATATGCCCGAAATCAAAAAGATACATCAGATCAAGACTTGGATTAAAGACTTATAACATGATGAATGTGTTTTAAAATCTGAAAGGGAGCATTGTGTAGAATAGAGAATGGAAAGGTCCCTGAAGTTTGCCTAATGATATTTCCAACTAAATGTATTATTCTTATCGATCAATTTGCGAAAAACATACTATAATTATTGTTACTTTATTGGTCATGACAGAATGGGTATGACCGTGGTTAGTGTTTTGTAAACATTGATCTTGCAACCTCTTCAATTTTGCCGTTTTCGGCGTTCTTAAGGGATAAGTGTTTTTATATATTCTGTCTATTTGACCTTGCATGATTGAGCCTGTTCATGGACGGTACTGGAAATTGCAAGTTACCGTCCACGCCCCCTAGCACCGGCTTAAGCAGAATTCAACATTTAAACACGAAAATGGTGAAGTTTTGAATTTAGAAATATCCACAAATGTGTTCGTACGGCAGTCATCATGGAATCTTCAATGTGCTACAATAGTGTCATTCCATGAAAAGCGGCGTATGATCCCCAAGTAAAAGAATGCATGTGACCTAAACGAGAAAACAATGGGCGGAACTATATAAAATGGAATTTTGAAAGGGGATCTGAAGTTATGAAGCCTGCATATCACAGACAAGACGTCAAAAGACAGATTTAGAAAACAGGCAACATATCCTAAGAATGATTATACATGTACTGTATTCAAGTAGGGATGCTGGAACCACCCAAGTTGAAAAAGGCCAAATACAAGAAACTAAAAATACCATCTACAATGTATACACTACAATAATGTCGTGTTGAACGATCTTCAAGGATCGAAAATATAACATCATTGATTAAATGTACGGGGAAACCTTTACAGCCGCGGCACGGCACAAATAACACGGATGTGGCAATGAAACAGAGAAAAACAGATTCCCTTAAGAAAGCCCAACATGGCAAAATTGTAAAATGTTGCAGGCTCGCTTTGATTGAGCCTGTTCATGGACGGTAATGGAAATTGCAAGTTACAGTCACCGCCCCTTAGCACCGGCTTAAGCAGAATTCAACATTTAAATACGAAAATGATGAAATTTTAAATTTATAAATATCTGCAGATGTGTTAATACGGCGGGCATCGCTTTGCAAACATTCTGTTTACATGATCATTAACCTTCAAAAAGATCAAATTTTCATATCTAATTTTTGATTTATTGTATCTCGTTTTAGATGAGAGAGCATGCTCATACTCTTTAAACATATCGAAAATTATTTGCCTTTATTATCCTTCATTATTTCCTTAAATTATTTTCATTTGTACTTCATAGATAATGTCTTTCAATATTTCTGATAGCATTAAAGCGTTCATTGCTGTTTACAATAACGTTCCAGTTATTACATGTATTATAAATTTCAGGTCGTTGTACAATGAACAACTGCACTTCATTTTCAACAATATACGAAAAAATGAGCAAAAGCAAATTATCTGTCAATGTTTAAGAGTATTCCTGTTTTTTAAGTCGTGGCCAGTGCATCTAAAATTTGCTAAGGCATTTTCGCGTATACATACACATGGTATACCAAATACATTCATTAGAAAAAGATGTTTCATACATCATTTTACTTAGGATAACGATGGATAAAAGAATTTCTAAATTTTATATAGTATTGTTTAGACAATTTTCTATAATTCCATAATGGGTAACTTCATATGATAGGTCAACTTGAACTAAAAAGTAATATATTTGGAATGAAATTGTGCAATCATGCTACTTCGATGGAAAAAATATAATATAACAGTGTTTTAATCAATGAAAACAGAGAATGATTTTTGTACAGAAGAGTCCTTTAAACATATTTATTTAAGCTCGATTTTCGGAATAAGTTCTTGAAACTTGTATTAATCACTATCAAGTCTGCTGGCCGGAACTAACCAGTACTGGTGTCATATGAAGAAACATGGTCGTGTCCCGATTAAGGCTCTAACCTATGATCCCTTGGTTTAGAGGCGGACATGCAGAAGAGTCCTAACATAGTCCTGCTATCATAATTTGTTATTGTATAAATTTGTTTACGTGTCGCAACATTTTCATTACCTTTAAATGTCACAATACTATAAACAACTGGCGTTGTGTCAATACTAACGTTATGTTAGTGATCTGGGAACAAGCAATCTATCAGATAGGGAAGGATTTGCTGTGATATACAAAGTAAGTTGGAATTGAAGTCATCTTAGTCGGTATTGTGAATTGACGACCAAAATTTATGCCAAATAGCCCCTTGCAAACACATTTGTATACATTGTACGTTCATCATTTAGCAACCCATAGCTCGTGCATTCAAGCTACGACATTAGCTTGATGTGTTTCTATCCGAGAAGTTTATTTTAGAAGGATTCAATTAAAATTCAATCTCGTATCAGAATTTTTTAATTTTATGTCAGCCTTTCATCTACGAGTGTGTTTGCCTGCGGTTGTATCGGTATTAAAGGTATAATCATTGTATTGAAGTTGTTATCCGTTTGCCAAAATCAGATTACAGTTCAGCAATTGCCATTGATGCAATCATCACCTAAGGTCACGTATGCAAATATCAAGCCAGTATGTCTTTCTTGAAAATGTTATAGACATCTGAAGTGAAACTACTGCCGTTGTAGGCAGAAATATATTTTCAAAGCTGCTTAACAAAATGAATGATTAAAAGCATATGCCAAAGTTTTATAGACTTAAAGGCTGATTAAAAACGGTATATTATAATTTGTTTAAACTTTGAATGATTTTAGATCAATAGCAATTGTGTAAAATTTTACCACTTTTAACAACATTTTACCTTTACATTGCTATTTTGCGCTTATGGCTGATTAACTTTGGAAATTTCTATATATATATTACCAGATTGATAGACAGTTTTAAAAAATGCTTGGAAGCTTGTCAAATGAATTTAACAAACCTTGCAGGCAAGATGAGATTTGCAAATATGTACTGTCTAATTAGTGTCAGAATGTCCGTTGCACAAGTTTTATCTTTTTTTCTCACATTACCTTTTTATAACAAGTAGCATAAGTTGAATATATAAATTTGATTAATGCCCCAAGGTATATTTGAATATTTGAAAATAAAGTGTGAAATGCTTCTCCAATATCGAATGCATATAAAGCGTTTTTGAAACTTTTATGTAAATTAAAATAACTCTGTTATATACATAGAATGAAAAGGAGAAGAAACTTTAAACTCAAACTTTGCAAAGGAATTATTTTTACAATATCAAATGCCGTAAACTGATACCCACTTGGTTTGCGTAATTATTGTTTTCAATAAACCAATTCAATTCTGCCCGTTAATAAAAAAGCGGACAACTTCTCGTCCCTTTCCCGTAAGAGAAGGAGAATTCTGTGATGCGTGTATGTAGTCGCATGGACGAAAATCCACACATATTTGATTTACAATTATGTTAGATCTATTATATAGCATGACGTGTTTCACACGAAAGGGTTTTATCAGCGAGCGACAAAGGTATACAAGGTCGTTGAAGCATCAATACATTTGAAACACCCTATCATCTATACCAAACCAAATGCATTGAAAGTTTCATTTTTTAATTACATTTTCTGTGTATAATCCTCCACTTTTCTTTGTACTGAACTTCTATCACTTAGGTACTTCAGGCTACTTTTATACTAGATATAACGTAATTGTAAATCAAATATGTGTGGATATAAAAAAAGGGAACAAGAAACTTATAAGAAGTAATACAGTAGATTGTAGATTGTCTAGTCATGTTAAATTTTATTTTATTTTCTAAGAAATAAGACTTTCTTTTACAGAGCTGTAATGAGTAATTTATACATGTACTTATTGATTATTTAGTTTGTAATTAAGACGATACTTGGATGAAAGCATGAGACAAGCATAACATTAAATAAATGACATACCGTAAATTAAAGAAAGTTTTGAACGATTACCAACGATAAGTATAATACTAAGTATTTGAACAATTTTGTGATGAGATATTAAAATCACCAATGTGTTTTGTTATTGTAGACATATCGCAAATATACATAACCTTTCTATTACGAGCAGAATAAGTCGAATGTAGAAATTAAATGCGTACTTTCTCAAAAATGCCCCCATGTTAATATTTGAAAGCAAAGTGTGACAAATATCTCCAATTTTGAATGCATATAATACGTTTTTGAAACGCTCATGTTTTTGCAAAAATATAATAATTCTGTTATATACATAGAATGAAAAGTAGAAAAAAACTTTAAACTTAAAATTTTCCAACAAATAAAATAAAAAATTATGATATTTTAAAGATTTTAGAGCGGACTTAAAAGGACGTTAACTGATACCCGCTTGATTTGCGTTACTATTATTGTATAAAAACCAATTCAAGACACACTTGTGAAAATTAGCATTCTTATCTATAACGATAAGAAAATGGCATGTTTTAAGTCTTATTGATTTAATTTTATATATTATTTTGTTAAAATAGATTTTAATACAGTAAATTAAGACATTATAAAAATAACACAGACATAATAAATACCAAAGGTTTACTATTCACATATTTTCGTTCCATGTTATTTTGTTAAATGTTTAAGGTCTTTTATGCATGTTTGTGAGTGGTAAGTGTTTTGTACTACCCCGGTAAAATATGTTGTTGTTAAGGTATCCCCTCCATGTTTGGTGTTCGCAATGACTCGCTTCGCTTGGGATTGTTGATACTTATCATGTATGTAAAGGCAATTATTTCAAATTAGATTTCACATATATATGTATATATTTGTTAAGTTTCTCTTTTAAAAGACCGGGTCCTACTGCTTTGCAGTATGACTTTTCATATGTTAATATCATGAATAAATCTATTAAAAAAATGAAGGTCTGCCTTTTAATAAAGAGTGAGACTAAAAAAAGTTTGAGCACCACACTAAATACCATATTCCGGTACATACCGGACAAGACGCTTGAATGATTAATAAATGCTAAAATCTCGACTTTTCACCTTACGGAATGAACTTTGAAACGTCTAATTCATCTTTTCACACCAATTTATATACGATATTGAGGGATGAAAAATGTGAAATTCGGCGAAAAAATCATATTTGTCTATTTTGTGATCATGATTTATGTAAGCATCTAGAGGTACTTTCGTGTTTTAAGTTAAATCCTTTGATAAAGGGGCGGACAACTCTTTGTCCCTATCTCATATGTGAAGGGGAATCCTATGATGCATGTATGTGGTCGCACAGTCACTTTCCTTTTAATATGTCCTCGATGCGTGTATGTGGTCGCTCGGTCGAACATATGAAACAAAGCAATGTGTTTAGAAGTATTATTTCACGAAAACATTCTGTGGCCAAATCTTAATATAACTCATAATCATGAGTTTGTCACTTTTTTAAAGGAAATATTATAACCTGATAAGTACTATGTCACTCTAAATTAGGAGATTTAAAAGCCTAATAAGGACTTTTTAGAAATAAAAAAGATTCGAATATACATTTAGTTACTCCCAGTTACAATTATTGAAGATTTTTAACTCCTTATTAGGACAACGAGCCTTATCAGTAAATTAAAGCTATCAATAAAAAGTGGAGGCTTTGTATGTCTTAACTAGGAGTGGGGAGATCCAAATTAGAAATGTGGAAACGAGTAACAAAATACCAGAAATTATCCATACAGTAGTTTTATAGCAATGAAACTAAAAATATTTTAGTAATAAGACTATACCAACCAAGTTTATAACTTACCTGTACTTTTAAATTTCTGTCGTCACAGGCGCCGGTTACACGGTGTGAAATTACTGTTGAACAGCGTCGGTTGTTGTATTGTTTTCATATAAAAAAAAATTATTATGATTTTAGACCATTTTACTTGGAGAATTAAGTAGTCGAATCTATTCTCAGAGCTAATTTCTGTACAACCAATATCAGTTAGTATAGGAGTATTTGACCCATGCGACTTTGATTGTAAGTGTAGGCTAAATATGTCAACATATTTCATAAAATAACAACCAAACGAAGAAGAACAAATATCAAGAAAATTCTTTAATGCGCATTAAAAATAGAGCTACGCTTTCTGTTCAATGTACTGGCAACTTTCGATACTTTTTTTGTATAGGCTTCCAAACAAACAATCCCATCAACCAAACTCTGTGGATAAGAATACGAATATTACCACACATTCTTCATTTTATTCTACATTTGCGGATATTGTGTAAAAAAAAAGAAAGAAAAGAAAACTAATAGTTCATTGGTTTAAATTACGCACATGCATAAAAACGCCTTTAATGAGAAACGTAAAATTTAACGTTTGATTGAAATTACCAAATCTAAAAATGCACAGGACGTTATTACGTCATAATAATAAACAACGTCATCAAACGTTTATCAACGTCGTAACTAAACAAATGGACGCGTCAATAAATGCAAATAGCTTCAATTATCATGCAGTGTGTGGTTCGTCAATAATAAACAGTAAGAAGCATTTTAAATATTTTATTAAATATCATTTAAATATTGTGTAGTTTTATTTTAACATTATCATTTGAAGTATATTTATCTGCTAAGACTTAGTACAAAGCTTGTGCCATGCATGAACTCGTACATGCGGTCTACAAAGCTGTGCTTGTCTAGATCTACAGTACACAATATATGTTTTTATTTTTTCTTTTACAAACAAGTTTGGTTTTGTATTTAGTATTATTTTTTTCTCATTAAACTAAATAATTTTCAATAGTTGGCAAATCTCTCCCGTACTTTATTTCCTTTCCCGCCTTTTTTCCCCTCCAATCTTGTTCGTTGTCGTCTTGCTTGCTTGTGTAGGTGACTGCATTTTTTGAACGTCGCCTTACTGCTATTGCTAGTGTTTTAAACATTAGTTTTATCTAAATGTAATTTGTTATAACATAATTATATCTAATTTATGATTTAGAGAACATTTACACATACATTCATTTTCAATAAGTAATAAATAGAGATAAGCGTGTATATATTTAAATCAAAATCATTTAGTCAATATTAAACGAATTTAGATATTTTTTTACTAATTTTGTGGTTGACATTTCTTGATAGCTGACATAGATCTGGATAAGTTTTGATTTTTGCGAATATCGTTTTTTTTCACGATAGCAATTTTGCAAATTTAAAGCATTTTCACTTGCATGTAATTATTTGGATTGCTTTAAAGGAATATTTTTGCGAGACATTTTTATATCATTTGTTGTAGGCCTAAACCACCAACTTCAGCACATTTGCTATTTCCTGTTATTCCGAATAATCCAATTTATACTGCAAAATGACCTAAAATTATAAAACTTTTTTTCACGGACTAATATTCGCACTTAATATCGATTGTTAATTTGATTTTGAACAGCCATGTAGCTTTATTATCTTAATCATATTTTCTAGTGTTAAGTATCCTAGTTGATATATATGTAAGATTTTCAAAGTCCATGTTTTTACGCTTTTGGACCTTAGTGGAGTTCCTTTAATCGTACTAGAACCGAAACTGATTAGCCTTTGCCAACGGTATAGAGCCATGACAGTCTGTACACCCGCGCAGTCCAACCAAGCACTGTCACTAGGGTAGCTCATTTTTTGTAGTTTGATCCTCCTTATCCCTTAAATTTGAATGGACTGTTCCTAATTCTAAGAAGGGCAAATCCATTTTTCAAATTCAGCAAAGAAAGAGATAAATATTACATCGTCAGAAACTTATTGTACAGTACAATAACCATCAATGAGGAGAAATAAGCCGGGTCTACGAAGATGTATAAATAATCTAGAAGTATTAAATGATATAGATTATTTTTTTATTTAGATGCCAATAAGTAGAAAGGAACTAATAAGCGTGCAGTTGAATGTCTATAAACCAGCCCGTGAGAAGTACATTGACTATTTCCTGGCTGTGGTCGGTCCCGGTGGCCAACTTGGTAACGAGGACCCGAACATCGCACCAAGATGTCACCCTGTCGGTCATCATTCCTGGACAAAGAAACTATGGTTAGTAAAATCGTATTGACATATCGTATGAATGCAGCTCATATTTCTTCACAAAACAAGAACATTAACAAAACAAAACAACAACATAGCACCCCCGTACAAAAACCAAAAAAATTACAAAAAACGCATGCATGCGCACACTCACGCACACACACACACGCAAGGCCGCACACACAATTTAACCAAACAACCAACCTACCTACCTACCTATCTACCTACCTACTTACCTTCCTACCAACCAACCAACCAACCAACCAACCAACCAACCAACCAACCAACCAACCAACAAACAAACAAACAAACAAACAAACAAGCAAATAAAACAACCAGCAAACCAGCAAACGCCAAATGGTACCAATGAAAATAGAAAAGAATAAAAACATTACATCAGGGAAAAATCGTTTAACTGCCTGTTGCCTGTAGTTTACAAAATATTTTTTTTTAATTTTGAAAAGGATGATTTAATAATGCCTGTATGGAAGTCATATGTCGGTATGTATGTCCTAAAACGAGGACTGCCCATGTACGAAATCTTTGCTAAATGGTTGAAACACTCATTATAAAACGGCAGCATAATATTCTGTTCCGGAAGATTTTACGTTATATGTGTAATAAATAGCAAAATCTCTTGTGAGAATCTACATTATGATTATGGAAACAGCATAGCTTTATGGTATTTGAATTTTATGAAAATATTTTATTAGATATAGCTTTATATACATGACTATACCCTTTAACTTGAAAAGTTTAAGAGGTGCAGCACGGGACGCATAACCCGGAAGTTTTAGGTTCGAGTCCTATCAGAGGCGAATATTTTGATTCTCCATAATCAACATTGGTGCTATTACTGGTTAAGACACACAGAAAAACAAAATAGTTACGAAATATATATACACAATGCCAATAGCATTTCCTTATTATGTCCAAAAACGTTTAGAATTAAAAACGATCCTTACGCCAATTGTATACTGCATTTATCTTACCTGCCATGATAAATGATATTTATAAATATCTATCTTTAAAGTCGGATACTAACAAATATCGGCTTCAAACCACGTTTATTCTTTTTCAATTTTAAAGACATACACTGCCTCAGACATCTATATTTTTGTAATTCTTTAGAAATGTCAAACATGTCTTAAATAAAGTTTTGATAATTGTTTTGGAGATGTTTGACAACTGAAGAAAACTTGCGCTGAATGAATGTACAGCAGTGTGTCATTAAGGTAGCAAAAATGTAAACAAAGTACACGTAGTATATGACTTCCACACAAAATACTCATTCACTATGATTATACATGTATCCACTGACAACAGAACAACAGAAGTACAACAGAAGTACAAGATGGTTCATCAATGTGACAAATGTGTGTGTACTTATCTGAAACTGTAACAAGGATTTTGTTTTTGAAAAATAAAAATGATAGCATTTATGACGCGTAATGTTCCTTTATAAAAATGAGTGAACATGAAGTCAAGAACATGTCACTTTGCTAGTTGATATTTTGATATTACATTGTTTTGATATTACACTGTCACTATTTACCAGGTTACCGAAAGAGTCCAATGTGTATTTCAAATTCCTGCTCGTGAAAAAGTCAACAAATGCGATAATAGAACTAGAAGAGATATTTCCCCACAGGTTGTACGTTGGTCACAAAGCACTTAACGTAGAAATGGTGTACAACAGAACAAACTTGGTGGTCAGCGAAGGTACAAATATTTGTATGAGCAATAGTTTATTCATATAAGAATTGAATGAATTGGTTTGTTTAATCCAGTATATTTAGCGGTCATATTGCTCCAATGTGTATCTAATTATTCAAATTACTTTAAATTACATATAACAATACTAGTATTTTCCTTGTTTTGTTTCATTTTTGTTGTATTGCAAACCAACACATTTTCGTCTTAATCTTAATCATTTCATTTTCTTATTTGCTTTGATAATTCAATTAACTTTTCACAAATGCATTCATACTATAAATATAAACATATGTAAGGATTTGAATTTGATGGAAAAGTTTTATTGAGAATATAAATTTTCACAGTTTGTGATGGAATCCTAATGGAAAGCCGTGCCAGAAATAAAGAACCAGTACACATTCGCAGTTTGATTATAAAGCGCTCTAACAAAGTGCGCGACACTTATTTCACGTCCTTAGTAGATGCTAAACATGTGGCACAAACAGTAGACATGGCCAAGTCACAAAATAATGAAACGTATAACGGTAAGTTTAGCTTTATCCTTTTTTATAACACATGATTTAAAAAAGGATCTTTAACAAAGTACAAGTATTTGATGTAAATTAGTGCCTTCTAGAGGGATAATAATTTGAACATCAATACTTGGCCAAGTGGTTATTGTTAATAGTATTTTTAAACACATTTCTGTAGAAGACATTCGTCTGGAGGTTAACATCGAATCTTTTTTGATAAAACAGTTAATTTATATTTAAATATTCAAGGATTTGATTGATAAGTATATAGAGGATATTGAATGAGTGTATGGTCAATACTGAATTTATTGAACGTGTTGAATAAAATCATATTAAACTTCCTATGCTCGCCTCTCGCGAGCATGATATTATTTTGGCCAGCGAATTCAATAAAGAGAAAAAATGCACATATGCATTGACGCCTTTATAGTGTAACGCTAACAAATCACGCGTCTTTACGCTGTGTTTGTATATTGCTAATGAAGCAAGTAAATATATATGCAATTACGAAGTTGCAAAAGCGGCACGGGTGATATTTACCTTCGCTGAATTTCGACATGTCATTTTCAGGATTGGTACAGCTTCATGACCACAATCAGAACTGTACACAACCGCTTCTGATAGATTTGAAGAAATTGAGTGCAACAATACTACCATGTAAGGTGATAGAAAAAAAGAAAGTTCACACAGTTCTAAATCTCCAGGTGAAAAATACAAAGATAAATCTACCCATGCTGCTTGAACTTAAAGATTCGTCATTGGAAATAGTCTTCAACAGTATGTTTGTAATGAATACGTTGGTACAGCCTAGCCCCTACAAAGCTCTCGACATATCTCATATGAATGACAAGGAGCGGCCCCAGACTTCATTACAAATCAGTGGTTTAAATAAAGACAAAGTTCTCAGCCGTATTATGTGTGATTCAACGTACATGGATAATAAACTAATAAACGAGTTTATATGTCATGTAGGAAAAGAATCGTTTCAGCAAATTCAAGTGGACAACAAGAAGAAAGTTCAGTTGGTTAAACCTTTTAGCGGCACAAATTGTGACACGAAGCAGATATCTCACAAAGAAATGAACGGTGGCACCACCATTACGGCATATAAAACTTCACAAGAAGTTCCGGCATTGCCAAACATGTCTACAGACAAATGTTTTATTACTACAACAACGGGTATAAAGCAATTCTATGTTTAGTTTTAATGTTATAAAATAATGAAAAATTATAAAGTTATTCTACATAACCACTTTTACATAATCCATTATATATTTTTTTCTCTTTATAATATGAGTAAACTTGTAATATTTGTTCGTTTTTTGCACACTACGTAAGACAACCAAGTACATATTCTTGTTTTCAATGACAACTTACATGAATCTAATTGCTCTATCTTTTCTGATTTAAAATGCATTAAACTATTAAAAATTTTGTTTTTCAGAAACCGGACAACCTGATACCTTCAACAAGGTAACAGACACCTTACAAGTTGATAAAGCTCACAAGAAGGTACTTGATACACAGGGTGGTGATGTTATTGCAGACAGCGGTATTGAAGCAGCAGGAGCTTTTAATGATAGAGATAAGAAAAGTGGACTGTCCCCTTTGAAGAGTAATTATTATAAGGGGCTCATTTTTATGGCAACCGGCGCAGCAGTTTTAGCCTATATCGGATACTGTATGTTCAGCGTATTTTAAGAGGATTTCTAATTAACATTGTATGTGTCTTTATCAACATTTTGTGAAAAATATATAAAATTGTTGAATTAAAGAAATATTCAACGACTTAACTAATTTTTTCTTTGATTTCCTTCTTTGATATTGTAAGCTAAGTAAAAATTTGTTTATTAATAAATAACAACTTTTATTGATAGAAGTTAATTCCACAATTTCTTTATCCAACTCTGAAGAGCACTAGATTTGCTAGATTTAACAACAGAAGTTTCCTTAAAAATATATCAAATGCTCGTGTCACTGGTTTTCGCGACTGTCAGAATTTGAATCCAACATGAAAACTGAAAACAGCCTGTAATGGATTCTTATATAGACTATAAAATAGCCAGGACTGTCACAATTGACCAATCATAACATTCCAGTTGACATGGCAGTCTGGCAGGAAAGACAAGGATATCTTAAAATGGCTGCCATCTTGACAGGAATAATTTAGAACATGTAAATTTAAAAAAAAGTGCTGTCAAAACTTGTGAACAATACGGCATACAAGGTCAACATAAGTTCAACTTGGTTTTTCCAACGCAAGTACATATAAAACAAAGCGAGAACCAGATGAAACGGTATAAATACCTTATTCAATATAACATTTGAGCCAAGTTTAACATTGAAAGGAACTTGCTGTTATAAATATTTGATCACATGTCTTTGTAAACCTGTAAAACTTTCCCATTTACAATGCAACTACTTAGCGCATAATAATTATACGCAATAGGAAAGCTAAATACTTTGTATTTTATTTTACTAGGAAATGGTCTTATTATCAAATAGTACCTCAGATAATTATTGCATAAGATTTATATGTATGCCTATCCATTGCGGAAGTCAGATGGCGCAATGTTATTGGCTGAAAAGTTTATGAATATAGTTGATATCGACATGTCCGGTAATAGTGGGTTAACTATATTAAAAAGAGACAGCCTCGAGCGATAACTGCAAAACTACATATGCAAAATTTGAGTATTTTTTAAACATGTTTTTTAACCAAGTACAATATTAGAATTTGTTTTTGTTATTGCTTATGCTCACACACTCTTGCATGAAACTTGCGCAAAACATACTCACGCAGACTATACGAAAGGTATTATTCTGGAGAAAGTAGAAATGAGCACATAACCTGGTAGATTTAACACATTATCTAAAGAACGTTCTTATATCGTGATGATTTTCTGTATAAAATAAAAATGGAATTACAGACACATGCAGGTCGTGTTTATTACAGAATACATAACAAACGCTGAATGCAGGCAATAGTTTATTGAAGAAACGAATAACATATGCAGTTCATTGTTTATAAAAGAAATTGATAACAATCACTCAATATAGTTAATAATGTATTAAAGAGAGGAATAAAAACTCTAAATGCATTAAAAATTGTATTTATCATAATTATATTCATTATAGGATAAACTTCAATAAGTTTTTTATTCTTCAAATACCTTATATGTACTTTAATAGCAATATGGTTATGGATGTATTTACAGTTTGAATTAACTTTACTATTTTTGGTATACTCATTGTGTCATTTCACTTTCAATATCCTTAATTATTTGACTTGTTTCATTAGCAAAAGCAAATGTTTCTACTTCAAAGTATGAAGATTTTTATATGCAAATGATAGATTGTGATTGAATACTTGTAGTTTATTGATGTACATTGAGAAAAGTATAAATCTGCAACTTGTACTTTAGGATTCATTATCATTTTGTGATTAAGTTAATTTACAAGAGGCCAACGTAAGTTTGACATATCAGTGCTGAAATTCAAAACTGGTATATATGGACATACAACATTTATTTCAACCAAATAAAACTACTAGAATCTAATGTAAAGCTCACTATAACATTACAACAATTTTACAAAAAAATCACTTTGCTTAACATATATACATCTTAAGAATAGATGGAACAAATTAGATGGGACTTAAATGATTTAAAAAACTATTCTCTTGATAGATAAAGTTAAAGGCTTTGATACATACATTTATATACTCGGTGATATGCCCGCTTTCTAGTCAATGCAGAACCAGATGTTTTTTTCACTTTAATTTTGTATTTACCTACAAAAAAACATATTATACCATCTTATATTCTGAAAAAATCTTCTTCGTTTCCTATAGACAATTCCAAAAAGTAAGCTAATTGTTATGAATTGAAAAAAAACTGTATTTTGCAAATTAGCACTTCGGTTGCATAGTGACCAAACAAAGCATCATTTCATATATTGATAATTTGGAAAAACTTAATGTATATGAAGTTAATACACTTTTGCTGTTGTCAAAATTGAAAGCTTTACTTGACTGGTCTGTTCCTTGACGAAAATTTGAAATAATCAATGATACGTTTAAGGGAATCTCTAGAGAGTAACAAATCATTCAATTTAACAAATGAGCAATTATATTTCTCGATTCAGTTCAATTGAATAGTTCCATCATTAACAATAAATAATGCATCTGTTGAAAGTCCCTATTCTCCGCAGTATTTGATTAGAATTAGAATTTGATCAGAATTAAAATAATAAAAAAAGACTAACTGGGCGACAGAATCATACTGTTGTAACACGGCTTTGACGAAAAGCCACTCTCGCACATGGCAGCCATCTTGTCATTTACAAGATTGTGTGCGTTTAAAATAATCTTTATTTAAGCCAGAATTACCTCCCTTAGACAATTAAATCAATTTTTAGACTTAAAAATCTTTCTTATTCCCGTTGACGACTTTCTATATAGACTGACGACATAATATACAAAAATTACTTTATTATTTTTTAATCTTTATACTTTATTTATCGATTCCCTTTAAAAACTCAGCCGCATATAAGAATCAGATCACTCTATTACCCATTACCAAGGATCGGTAGCTTTATTTATATGCCCAAGTTAGCTGGTTTACAATTTGTCCAAAATCTTGCGCAGTCTCAAGTTTAAATGTTAATGAATAAACATTTCTACGAATCTAATGACTGCGTTTGGGTTTTTCTGTTTTATTGTTACATTAATAGTTAGTGATGTTTTCAAATGTTGTCTGATGCGTTCTTGGTGCTAACCCTGTTACCTTGACTTTGTGTTACGAACGTTTCGTTCTTTGTTTTATAAATCGCAGTTCCCTTTTTTACTTGGTTATGATAACACTTGCCATGTTCTCATCACACATGTATACATATTTAAATAGTATACGGAAACAACAAATATTTTAACCGTCTCGAAACATTAACGTCTTACATATTTCCATGCAATAAAACTTCTAAACAAAACGTTACAAGTGCGAATATCTTTACTGTATTGTCGAAGGTCGTTATATGTGCATAATTACATGTATGTTTGCGATTCTAAGGCAGGCCAAATACAAAAAAATATATGCATTGTTTTGATAATCCAAGCAATGCGTAAAAAGTACAATAAATAAAAAAAAAGATGTACATGTTTAATCAATTCCATTTTCTTTAACTTATACCAAAGCTACTTAGAAGAAAAATAATACAGAAACTTGAATGCAGAGTTTAAAGGTACATCATGCATAAATTTCAGAAATGACCAGTGAAAATGGCAGACGGGAAAAACAAAAAAACTAGAGCGAAAAAAACATGACACATGCGTTCAACGCTGTTAAAGCAGGGACGATGAGCATTTCAGCAGCGTACAGGACATATAATGTCCCAAGAATGACTCTTTCAGATAGGGTTAATGGAAAAGAACAATTAGAAGCTAAAATGGGAGTCAAACCTGCATTAACTAACGAGGAAGAAACTTCGTTATTCAATTATATAGAATATATGGCAAATCGCGGGTTTCCCATGACCATTCAACAAATTTTAGGGTTTGCTTTGTGTATTGCCGAAGAAAAAGGTAAAAGCGAAGTCTTTAGTCAAAACGGCCCTTCCCGTATTTGGTGGAAAGGTTTTAAAGAGAGAAATCCGGGGCTTGGCACTAGAATCCCTGATCCATTGGACAGAGGTCGCGCAACTTAATCAAATGTTGAAGCCCCAATGTATTTACAATTGTGATGAGGCGGCCCTGTCCCTTAATAAGTCGGCAGGACAGAAGGTAATTGTTCAAGCCCGAAATAAACATGCACATTCTTTGTCTGTCGCCACCAATGAGCATATAACGGTCCACTGCTGTGTAAACGCTGCCGGGACAGCAATACCGCCTATGATAATATTTAGCAAGAGCTTGCCTGATGGGCCTTATCACCGTCAAGGGCCAATAAATGCCAGTTACACGTTCTCCGATAGCGGTTTCATGGACCAAACACTCTATAAACAGTGGTTTGAGAAAACGTTCATCCCCCATGCAGTTAAAGACCGCCCGCTGCTTCTTATTCAAGATGGCGCAACTTGTCACATGAGTGGCCCGCTTATTCGATCTGCCATTGCAAACGACGTCATTATGCTTTCCCTTCCGTCCGAAACTATCCACATAATCCAACCACTGGACGTTGATGAAAATTGAAACCTCTAAACTCATGAACTCTGCAAAAATGATTAAATCGGACTTATGGGTCGCTAAGAAAAATGTCAGTGCCATGTTTAAACTTATATTTGAAGCTAGTTTTACAATGGCATGTATCACAGAGGGCTTTCGTAAATGTGGCATTTATCCCTTCAACCCAAATGCTATTGATAAATCCCTTCTTCTAAGATCAAGCGCAGAAACTGACATAGAAGCCATTGACCTATCAGCTAAATGCTATTCTGAGCATGATAGTTTCGTTAGTTTACCACCTGCTTCATGTGCTCATACTTCACCTGGTCCCTCACTAGAAAAGAATGTGACTCTTATACCTGAAGAATCGTATGTTTTGCCGACCCAGACTTCGCCTGTTCTCTCCGTGCAACAAGCATCAAATGAAGTTGATTTTGATGGGAATAAGTACATTGCGTCAGCCATTGACCTAAGTACGGTGTCCGAAAACAATAACGCGTCCGGTACATCAACATATGAGTATATGCTACCGATTTTCCTAGAACTGAGTTTCACTGTTGACGCCGAAGGTATTCTTCACAATGCTGAATCAATGTCTATTGCAGATAATAAGGCTTTCTTTGTGAAGGAATGTCCGCCAGAATTAGCCCTTCTGCAGTTGAGTTAAGCTTGACACCCAAGAAGAAAAGGAGATATAACGAAGCCTTTCAGCTTGGTATTAATCTGCCAAATGACAAAGTATTTCACACTTGGAAATCCCTGAAAACCGAAACTTCGATAGAAAAAACGTCATTGGCAACCAGCACATCTTTCCCTCTTCCTAGCAAAACGGGCACTGTCCAGACTTCAAAAGCACCTCCATTCAAAGATGTTACTGATTCCGCTCCAATCCATCCTTTAGTGCGTACCAGATTAATATCACCAGATCTTGTTGATATTTTGGTCGTGCCTAAGACTAGCATTCCTATATCAAAAACAAGGATAAACAAGAAAACTTCAAAAGTTAGGGTGTTAACAAGCACTGAAGTTCAACAGGAAGTAGAGGCACAAGAAAAAAGGCGGGAAGAAGAAGAGAAGGCGAAGCAGCAAAGAAAGCTTGATAGAGTAAAACGAAAAATGGAGAAAGAGGCTGCTGATGCAAAACGTAAGGAAGAAATGAAAATATAGAAAGAACTGAGAGAGAAAACGAAAGCTGAAAAAGAACGTATGAAAAATAAACGCAAAATAAAAAAAACAGGCAAAAATCGAACTGAAAACTAATGAAACCATTCCAGACGAATATATTTGCTTCGTTATTGTTCACATTTTTATATGGATTTGCAATTGTTTTATCTTCAGGTCAAAATGATGAAACGCCTAGACGTTCGAAATGTCATGGTGGTAGGCATGCATCACTACGGAGAAAAGCAGTTAAGCGTTGGATCATATTACAGAATTGAAATTGAGCAAAATAATCCATATGACGAAACTGCAGTCGCTGTGTATGATTGCAATATTAAAGTTGCCAATCTCAAACGGGATTGTGCTAAGTCTTTGTTTTGTTTAATGCAGGAAAACAGGGCAACGTCTAAGTACTTTCTTAAGCCGCTTGAAAATGCACAAGTAAGGAGTAGACGGACGGGCCCTGAGCAGTTAAGTGTCGTTGCGTTTCAGTGTCCAGAAGAGTTCATCAGGGAACTTACCAATAAGTCTGAAAACCATCCATGTATTCATGTGAACCTTAAGTCACAAAAATAAATACGGAATATCTGCATACAGTAAATACGCAAATTAATCTATAAGTACTCCGTGCATTTATTTACGTTGAAAATGTTTTTAATAGCTTGTTTTTTTCTGATGAATGTTACCATAATGGTTTTTTCATTGTCATTTACTGTTAAAGCTTTAAAGCTGTTGTGTCTTTAAGTTTCTTTAATCGCTTTCAAGTCTGTATTTCAACTAAATTACAAGTGTTCGTATAAATTTTCTTTTTCACTGACATAATTACATGTACATTGTACTTGTTGTATGTTATCATGTTTATTTTCAATATTTTCTCAAAAATGTTAGTAATCTAGCATGTAAAACTAATTATGTTCTTGAAATAATTTGTATAGGCCTACATGTAGTTTAATTAAAACTGGCATTTATAAAAAACGAATTATATGACGACTTTATATTCATCTGGCGACTTTGCATGCTTTTCATTGACGACCTTAAATAAAGGTGTATGTATAGTCGTCAGGTGTCCTCCTTTGCTATTTATAATCACTTCTCCGGACTATCTCTGAAGTTTTCGATACAGGTTAAGGGTTTTCTACAAGAAAAATGCCTCTTGAGGGCTTTACAGATGAATAATCACGAATCCGGGGATGTACGTAGCTTACGGAATCGGCTGAACACGCTGAACTGACGACTTTATATTAAAGTACGTTACAACATATCATAATTATTCAAGCCAACGAACGCAGGAACAATTAAGCCAAGCAATAACGATTCAGTTCAATAAAATCCACTAGTGAAAATAAATCATGTATCGCTTCCTAGCAGAACTGAATTTATTAGGGAAATTTACCATTGGACAAAATGGCATTGCTAACACAGAATAAACAGATTTGGAAACACTCAAATGAAGTTAAAGTCAATCAATAAATCGATCGATCAATCAATCAATCAATCAATCAATCAATCAATCAATCAATCAAGTCAGTCAATCAATCAATCAATCAACCAGTCAATCAATCAGCAAGTCAGTCAGTCAGTTAGAAAGCAAACAACTTGCTATCTTAATACGTCGACTCTGCTTATAACGAACTCAATGGGACATTTAAATATCGTTCGTTATATCCGAAGTTCACTAAAAGCGAAGTAGCAACAACTTTCGCTGACTTGTTTGGTTTGGCAAATTTGCCGTGAAAAAGCCATACCTGTCACCGGTCATCGGTGTGATTCGTATTTTACAACAGCAGTTATTATATTCACTTACAAATAGTTTATGCCTAATATTTAAAAACAACATACGGTATACAAACATGTTATTTCGCTTGTTAAAACATAGTTAACATTAACGACTAGTCCCAGTCTCCTTTGTTTTTTCTCCATCGTATGTTGTCATGCAAATGCACTTGTTACTTCATACTTATCATTTAATAAACGTTTGTTCTCTTTAACTCACAATATTTTCATCCTAAACAGATTAGGTGCATAACACGACCCCCTTAACACACACACATGCATACAGACAACATACACACACGCTATTGAACCATTTTAGGGACTCCACTGAGGGTTTTTGACAAGACGAGACTGAAAATATTTTTTTTCGAGATGAAAGTCCAATTAAATGGAGTTTAAAATGTTAACGAATAATTATGAAAAATGCTAGTAGAGTTCAGACTGTAAAAAAATGTCATCAAAATTGTAATACAATAATGAACTAGCTGTTCCTGGCAATTTATAACTGTTCGTAGTTTTTAGTCGTTTCACAAGACTCATCAGAAATAGAAAATATCATGTTTGATAATTATTTGAATATGTAAACATTTTATCTCTCAGTTGAACCATTTTGTGCTTGACACTTGATGTCGGGCAATTTGCTATGGGTTCTGTTTACAGTTGATCGTCCATGAATGATATTAATTTGAGCTCAACTTTTTAAACAGCTGAAATGTTTCTAATGAATTGTTCAGACGCCTTGTAGATGTGATGTTGAGCGGCGTTGCAAAGCTTCGAAGAAGACGTTATATCTAGACGTCTTTTGTTATAATGACCCGTTACATTTGTTGGTTATCAAGATTGTTTTAAAGTGATTTTATTAAATAAAGATAATACCATTCTGCGTGAAGTGACAGGATTAATGATGAAACATCTGTTTCGATTGGATTTAACGTCGCATCACCAGAGTAGATGTCATATGACGACTTTCCAGCTTTACTGGTGGAGGAAGACTTTAAGTTCCCCTCTGTACATTCTTTATAGCACAACTGGCAACCTTAGTAGAACCACCGATGTTCCGTAAGCTATCTGGAAAGCATTCTCATATGAATAATCCGAGTACGCTCGCGCGATTCGAGCCTACAGATGTTAGAGGCAAAATGTTTGAAACCAACGACTTTAACCAGTCGGCCACGGACGCCCCTGTCAACAAATATAAACCAACATATCAAAGAGGATAGAAGTTGTTGGAGGAAAAGGGGATGGTTTGCTTTTGAAGACAATGAAAATATCATCAATGGCCAGCCATTTCAGATAAGAAAATCACCCGACCAAATTTTGATATTTTTAATTATCCAAAAATTCAGAGTCAACGTCCATTTTAGGTTATAGCTTTTTTTAAGGCATTCATCTAAAACTGTATATGTGCTCAAATATTAATTGATATAGTTAACAAGTTCTACGAACTGAGATTATGAGAATAAACTGTGCTTATGATTCTGATATAGATAATGTATGTACTGTAGTTCTAACATATAAGATAACGTTAGTATTCGTTCGTAGAAAAAATACGCTTTTCAGGACATTTCTCTCGAAATGAATGTGTTACGTTTTTTTTAAATACGACACTGGCACGATTTATTCATACTGTTATATTCACTAATCTAAATACGACTCATGCTATTTACATAAGTAAATTTTCGTTAGTTGGGTGGGTAATTGAATAGTCATGCATACTGGATATACAAGTGAATTTTTTTTTTGCAAAATGTCAAACTAATGCACAGATACCTGACCTGTCGCTATTGCCAAAGTGACCTTAAAACCAATATATTCTTAATGACAAATTCCTTCTGCATCATAACAGGATTCAATTTCATTAACCTTTAATTTTTTCTCCCCCTTCCCAGTCTGAGTTTCTTAGTTCGGGCGTGGTGTCATGTTATTGTTGTGGTATCCCCGCCGATTTGCTGTTTCAGGTCTTTGTCTAATTTCTGTCCGGAGGGTGGTCGTCTCTACCATGATATTAATCAGGTTTGCGTTTCGTGAACGGCGTTCTTTTTTCTTGATCTTTGTATTCAAAATATTGAAGCAACTTTACCATTGATTTAAACTATAATGACTAAATGTTATACATGTTATAAGTCTGATGTTCATGGTTTCGTATTTGTGATGAATATATTAAGTTTTAACGAGATCTTTGTAATACAAACTCTACTTGAACATTGGAATATAATGTTAACACTGCATATGAATAAAAAACCCATTTTTTTATTATTACCAAAGTAAGATTCCTCTTCTTGTGGGTTATGACATTATTTTAGTCAAGTTTAGAAAGGGACAAGGAAATAAAATGCTTTAATTACAATAAACCTGAATATATGTAAGTGAAATTATTTCCGAAGATCTGTAAGTGTTTATGGTATAATTTTAAAGATTCTACATGGTTATTTGTAATCAATAAAATACTTGCATTTTCAGTTTGTTGTATATTTGTTACACCCTTGGAAACTTTCTGTGTACAGGGCCATATCAAATGGCCTTTTCCGAGCAAAACACAAACAATGACATTAAAAAAATGTAAATCAAAAAACTAAAGCATAAAACATTTATCATTGAAAAGGTTAGGCAACTATTGTAGATGAAATAAATAGGCTACGGTCCTTATTGATTGATTGCTCTTTTGAATTCAACTATAACACATAATCATCACAAATAATTTTAACTATAAATATTTTATTTTTGCCGAGTAAAATACAATGAAATAAAGAAAAACGAAATAATCCATAAAAACGGTTGGATTGAGCTTGCTTATTTGTGGCAGTTGAAAGTGAACGCTACTGTCCTAGGACTGCATGCCCTAGCACCGGCCTAAGCACATTGCAACATTTTAGACAACAAAATCGCGAAACTTTGATTTTTAGAAAACATCAGATGGCGGTAAAGTGAAGTCATTATATAAATAACACATATAATAAGTCTTGCGAGTAACTTTAAAACACTACACCGGGGAAAATACCCGAGACGTATTGTTTTCAATTTTAACCGCCTCCGTGGTCGACGGGTAAGAGTCGATGACTTCTTATCCAGTTACCTCTCTGGCGTGGGTTCGATCCCCTGGAGATGCTTTTGTAGTTTAGCGCGGGGGGAGGTAGTCCAGTACTGGTGTAACTCTCCAGGAACGATGGTTAGGAAGCTACCCGCCTATATGGCTGAACTACTGTTGGTAAAAGCCGTAAAACGAAACAAACAAACAAGGAAATTTTCAATTTTCTTCAAATTTCCAGCCTTTTTTGTTGTTGATTCTTCAAAGGGAGATTTTTGTTCATATGATATTTTCTTTTACTTTCCTTGGGAATTATTTCCCTTTAATTGCTTACTTGATATACAACGCCAGATTTGTAAATAACATGAGAACATCGTCAAATGTTAGACATTTGTTTCAAAACAATCTGGACGCATCGTCAGATCATTGTCAACTTTGTTTGACAAAAAATACGCAAATAGGAACTTGAATCTGTTCTTTGTTTTATTTAGAGCTTTCATATACGTTTATTTAGCAGATGAATGAAGATAAAATTGATGATGTACATTAAATTGTGAAATTAATGACCGATCTATCAAAAATGTCGAAGGCAGATAACACAAAATGGAAATACAATGAAGGATGAAAATATAATGTTGTATAATATATATTTTTTTTTGCACATTCAACATACAAATTTCATTAACATGTTACAAAAAAGCATTTTGATGACGTCAACAACAATGTAATGCATACATTACGGGTATATTCGTATACATATATGTCTTTAAATCTTAATCTATATTCATAATCTTTCAAGAGTCGAACAATTTTTGTCATGTTCATTTATTTAGATTTCTTTTCATATATTTTACAACCCAATCGTAAACATTAAGTAAACTTGAAATTATAGGAGCAACCCTGTTTTGTTTACATATTATAAAGATTATAAGAAAGAATGTTCATTTATCTGATACTAACACAATAATCGTACTGTTTGTATGAGCACACGTATCTTGATAATTTAATGGTTGAAAATAAAAAAAAAAAACAATAAAATTTAAGGCTATATTTTTACTATATTCGCAAACTATAGGATGTTGTGTTTCCACTTACCGAGTCTGCAATTTCCGTTTAATGTTGTTGTGTTTGATGCTTCCGAGGTATCACGCTTTGTCCAGATTTTTTTTCCTCGCAAAAGATCAAAGATTATTTTCTACTTATTTCATATTATTCGGCAAGACGTTTGTGACCAAAGCTATTATGTAGCCATTGTATATAAGACTCTTTAAAACTGTAAATACCCAAAACTCTCTACTTTATTTTAATTCATTTTTTTATTTGTAAAATATTTGCTCTTTTGTTAAATGTGTTGACCATATAGCTGTATATATTGATCTACCCTCTTGTGTACAATATCAATTATTTTAGTACCATTGTACGCTTCTCTTCACTTAAACATTCATTTTCATAAGTGATATCAAAGATGACTGACAAGAAGTCCTCAAAACTTTGGAAAACACAACCGATAAACACATTTACACAATTACATTAATTCAATCAAATACTATAATTTTCTAATTGTATAATCAAATGACTATAAAGTCCACTACAACAAAATAATAAATGCTTCGCACGGTATATTTATCACAAAATATTATAATGCGATTATGACAGTTTTTTGATCAGGAGCATGTATTTGACTAGAACTGATTTTAATAAGATTGGATCTCACGTGGTAAGGTAGCGCCAAGTGTGATATATTTCAGTCAAAGCCAAAAGAGCCATAAACAAGTAATAGACCAAGATACTACTATAATAATCCTTCAATTCCATACCTTGCTTAAACTTGATATTACATTCAACCATAACGTTATTAAAGTAATCTCGATTACACATATACATAAATATAGATATAGCTTGTTGTTATATTAAGAAAATTTGTATCAACAACATCAATGACAACAACAACGACACAAATATCAACAACAAGAAAACCCCAATATTTATAGGCATGCAATTTACACATAAAGCTGTGAAGATTATAATATTTTTCTGTGTGGCCTATGATGTGTTTTTAATTTAGAATTTTGTATAATTTCTTTTTTCTTATTATCAAAGCATCGAAATCAATTTATTATATGCCCTGATAAATATATATTTGATCTTTCAATTTTGAATGAGTTTAATTTCCTTTTTAATATCAAACTATCAAATAATTTTTTATGATTATTTGTTGGTTTCTTGCAATAAGAAACTCTCGTGCATACATTAAATTACATCTCTTGATCCATTACACTGACTTAATAATCACACAGACTCAATTATATGTCCTGTATGCAAGGATTGTGCGTATGTATTTTTTTTTATAAAATGTACTTGTTATAAGCATTTTGTTATGTATTATGCAATTTGTACTGTTCGTTTAAAAAACCAGAGAAAAAACCAGTAGTTTAATGGAAAGTTTCAAGTCGGTGCTAGTTGTAAAAGAGATATGAAACAACCCAAGACTGATTTTCAGCTTGTTTATTTTCATAACTCCCTCTCGAGACCTATCTTTATCAGAATTCTGATGAAATCATGGCATTTTGTAGAGAAAGATCTCGGGTACCCTTCCGTGTATAATTTCAGGCACGATTGAGCACCCGAATCCAAAATATCTTGATGGAATCGAACTGTGAGTTGCAAATGATTTTCTGTTTAATCACCTTTACCACTGGTTCACTGAGCATTGTATCAGGTACATAAAGCACATATTCCTTAAATATTACGTTTTATAATGTTTTGTATGAAATCATTAAGCCTGACGTAATAATGGATTTTACATGAAAATCTGTATTCCACATGCGTGAAATCAAACAATATGATAGTAAAAACGGTATTCCCAAAGAACGCTCCAACGACAAAATTGAAAAGATGCTGACTCGGTTTGATTCCGCTTTTTCATGGACGGCACTGGAAAGTACTATCCAAGCCCAT
Source organism: Ruditapes philippinarum (assembly GCF_026571515.1). Lineage (NCBI taxonomy): Eukaryota > Metazoa > Mollusca > Bivalvia > Venerida > Veneridae > Ruditapes > Ruditapes philippinarum. Next base: position 66,856 of record NW_026864144.1, read on the forward strand.
AGCGCTGGCTTCAGCAGAATTCAGCATTAAGACAAGAAAAATGGTGACAAAAAAGCATTTTGAATTAAGAAACATCCGCAAATGTGTTCATACAACAACCATACAACAACCATAAATATGTTGAAATTTCAGTCATTTCTTCTTAGCTTCATAACAGTTATCTTAAGTGAGTAGTATTGACCCCAACATCCGGCCCAAATTATACCGTTTCCGTATTCTTTGTGTGCCCCGTTCAAGTACAATCCATTTAGACTCGCCTTGTGACATGCGTTGTACCACCAAGCTCCTTTATATGCTACTGCACAGTTGTCGTCCCTGGCGTCGTTATCACTATCTTTGGTTGTAAATTGACAACCATTATGAAACCACATGGAATCGGCGCACGAGCCTTTATAGCCGCCAACTGTCAATCTGTAATTATCATTCTTATCATTAACTCTGAAGATGGAGAATTCTGCAAAAGCAGAAAACGGATTCATATTATCATTCTGAAATGTTTCCATGTATATATAAAGTGAATTGTTGTTTTTTGTTAAATAGTAAATGTTTTCAAGTCCCAGCCAATACTCGCCAACTCTGTTGCCAAATCCATTTTTATATTCTTCCAATCCTCTGTAAAAATCTTCTGATCCATCTTGTCGGCGTTGTATTACCGTCCATCCACCATTTGACATGTCACACCAAACATTTGTAGCAGATGTATTTTCCGCTGGTTTAATCACATACACACCGTCCTCGGCGTAACCTTGGTGATGAAGCGCAAGACAGTCAATTGGCTCTGGTTGCTTGTGTATTCGTGTCACTGTTTGATTGCCCTCCTGTTAAAAATAAAGTAAGTCCGAGCAGTTGGAATTCCACTTATAGCAATATATTGAATCGACAAATATATTATGTGTTTTAACATAAGGTCACTGAGAACAATTATATCAATTTAACCCTTTTTCTGCTAAATACCATAAAAGACTTTTCCCCTCTTACAGTCTGAACAAAACCATAAACAAAGATATTCAAAATTTACAATTGATACATTTTTGTAGTTGTATAAAATCACTGATAAAAAGTGGCAGATATATTGCATACAATGAACTGTTAAACATGCTTTTGCACAGAGAAAACTTAAATATTTTCGGTAAGATTTTACCCATTTACAGAGACCCTTCGGACGATTTCAAAGCAACATTTTAACTTCATCTCTCACAATGTTCGTACTTTCGTTATTTTAGTAATTTGTGATCATAGCATTAAAATATCCAACACAGATAATATAATTTATGATTTTTGGTATAATATGGACAACTGTATTTCAATCAATTGCTTATTAATAGTCACTAATAACTTCAAACACATCAATATTAATGTTTACTCGTTCAATTGTTTAAAATATAAAAAAAGTGTAAATGATCTTTTTCTTAAAATCTCGATACTTTTTATAGTTATTGACAGAAAACTATCTCGTGGTATTGAATATATTGAATAAATGTTAACAAAGCAAAGTCAATAAATGCAAACAATCTTAGACAATGAATAAAGAATGACTACTACTTCTTACTGTAATGTATGATTTTGTCTCTTTTTCTTTTCTTATTCCATAGATTATATCTGCGCCCACATCCTCAATGCTTACTGTATCATTTTCAACCGATGCACAAAGACATGTTGAATTATGTGCAATAAAATAAAACGATGACCAGTCCAAGTTTTGACACTTGAAAGTGCATGACATCAAAGACTTTTCTTGTATTGCAATAACAAATGCACCCAACTGCGGAGCGTTAGTTGTTTTTTCCAACTCGTATGTCGATATTACTCTTTCATTTGCAAAAATTTGTACAATTGAAAGAGCTTGAATTATAGCAAGAAACGTTAACATTGATTTTGCTTTAAAAGAAACAAATTCCATTTCTTTCCAAGTTAAACCACGACAAGTCATTTGAACATTCGCTTTAGATCTAAACGGGCTAGTTCAATTACAGTTAATTAACAATAAGAGTCAGTTGTATAACATCACGTTTTGTTGTTATGAATATCTCAGACCAGATATGTATCAATTCCATCAATGCATTGTTTTTTTTCTTATTTATGTAATAATGTTACTTGGTCACTTGGGAAATAAATGAAATGATTTAAAAGAGAGAACTGAATGTGTTATCGATGTATTGTCAAAATTTTCCGCCATGAACGCTTGGTTACTTTATACCTTGTCAATTAATATTAACAACTTTAAAATGATTGAATAAATCAATCTCGTTAGTAAAGTGTTTTCAATGCCTGTTCAGATTATTCAATGGTTTGGAACTTTTGATATTGAATAAAATATGAGTAACTACTCTGTTTATTTCTTTTTTTTTGTTATGTTAATTATTGCAAAAAATCAACTGGAACATTTTAAAGATGAGATAGCTGTTGATTTCATAATCAAACAAAGACTACATACAAACATGATAATTGTATCCATGTATATTGTCGGTTTTACAGGTTAAAAAACATTTGCCATTTTAATACAAATGTGCTATTGTTTAGATCGGTGATAGCTGCTGTCCTCAACAATATAAATAATTAATTCACTAATAAAATCACAATGAACAGCACATACAAAATATTAATTTTACTTTGTTTAAGCAAACCTTATACATGCAAAATCCTTTATGTCGGTCAAAAGCTATTCGTTATATAAATTATATATAATAAATTGCACATCTAAAACTTTAGATAGATTTAATTATTGTATTACATTGTATTGTGCTATACCTCTGTTGTTATTTAAAAATGGATCTTAGATAGAAAAATAGAAAAGATAATTTATGCTTGCTTGTTTCATGTAACTATCCCCCCAATAAACGAAATGTTTGTGTGATCGTTGCAAAAAATGGCCAGCTCTTCTATATAAGACCGTTAACTGTGTCATTTTTTTTAAACTTTATTTTCTTTTACACAAAGAATCCAAACATGTTCTGATAATAGTTATACATCTTGTTCATTTGAGACAAAGGAACAAAATTTAATGGTATTGGTCGTGTCGGTATTAAGTGGAGTTTATATGTATAATTCAAGTCAAAAACTACTGGTACATTGGCCAATTTAGTATTAATATATTCATAAGCGGACAGTCATCATGTTAATGTATATTTTTTAAAACTCTGAGCAAGTCGATCGCTGAAATTTCATTAAACTTCGGTATATAATATGATCTCTTTTTTAGTTAGAGTACTAAATATCTTAATTTAATCGTCGTTGCATACAGTGATTCAAATTTGTCGTGCTGTAGTAAAAGTGTACTAATGAAAAATAGCAAACTCTTTGCATTATATAGTCACGTTATTTTTTGATGAATTGACCGTCAAGCACAATTCGTGTTGTATTTATCTCGGTCAGACTATATTCTCCCTAAAATACCGGCAGCAATTTGTATTACTATAATAACTGTTAATATTTTCAGAGATGTTATAATTCCGACCTTTGAATATCGTCCAACAGATTCTCTGTGTGCGGGATTTTTTAGTTCTTTAATTGTGAACAATTGTAAAGGAAAATGTATAAATATTGTATATCCATCCATAAGAGTTTTAAATTACAGCTGTTCGTTGCTGATTTATCAATTCTTGAACAATTACCTTTACAGCGTTTCTTTTAATTTAAACTCAACAAAATAAACAAAAAGGAATTTACAAAATTATAATAATACTCAGACGAGGTAAAAAATGCCTTTACTTGCACAGGTTATTCCGGAGTTTTGTCTCCGCATTTAATTTTTAGAACTAGAAAACAATGCAAGATATGTTTCTAAACGAAACTCTCGTGTATTCACTGACGTATTTATGTACCCATTAATTTATGCTTTATTAAAGTGACATTATGCCCATCAAAGGGTATATAGTGAGTGAACAGGTGAATATTAAAATAAGTTTTCATTTTGCCATAATACCTTTTAATTTAATAATTTATGCAAATATATAAGGAAATTTTGAATTTTATATCAATTTAACACATCGATAATCATATATCAAGAACACTCGATATAATCTTATAAGAGTTCCAAAAAAAGTGCAGGAATTTTTTTGTTTGGTGTCTTTCAGTATGTACATGACTTTCCGGGATCGTGAGCGTTATTTGTAGTCTCGTTATTTTGGACAAAAAATGATAAGTTATTATAATATTTTATAATTCAGTAAATTCTTTTATCACATAAACCGCGGCACAGGAGTGAAATAAAGCAATTTAATGAAAACGATATTACACTAGACTATATTACTTGTGTTATAACACTTTGAAGTCACGTCATTTGCGCTACAGTATACACATAGCGTTAAAGCGCGCTAATATTAGTGTTACATTACAGGCGCGTCAAAGAAAAATGAATCTTGTTAACAGTTTACCGTTCTTATTTATATATGTGATAAACAGAAAATTATATTCGTGTAGATTCAATACTAAATTTATTGAAGTCGTTGAATAAAACAATATTATGCTCGCCAGAGGCTCGCATAATATGATTTTATTCAACTCGTTCAATAAATTTAGTATGAAACTTACATTCATTCAATATCCTCTATATGTTGAATAAGCAATTCTCTAGAGAATATATGGAATTTTAAGAGAACTGTAAGATGTTTAATTGGAGGAAGTACGGTTCCCAAATATCCGAGAAACTTGAGCTAGAATGTCTGTTTCCGTTTCTCCTTTTGATTGTTGATAATCTGGAAGTTTAATAGTTTCGGAACGAACCTTTATATTAATACTGTTATTCTAGAATGACCAATAAGATTTCCTGATTTCAGTTTGTAATGTTTTAAAAGGACCAATAATCGTCACACCTATATTCACTTCTTCCCTGTTATTTTACAGAAAGAAAATTTTTCTCAGACGACATTCTTCCTTAACAAAAGGATCAATCTCGATAACGTTTGTTTCTTTATGGAAACTATATGAGTAAATCTAAGCTGTCATCGAAAATAATGGAGCATAAATCTTGTCAACTATTCTGAACCCAATTCCTTCTTATAAATCAAATCCTTAATAGGCAACCAAGTATTGGGTAACCAAGGAACGTGTAATGAACGATTCTTTTCAATAATGGCAATGTTGGGATATTAAGCACAAACATGGTTAACGCGGATTGATGGCCTATTGGTTAAGGTGTCTGCCTCTCAACCCACAAGTCATGGGTTCGAGCGCTACTCGTGTCACGACCGTGTTTCTTTATATGACACCAGTATTGGCTAGTTCCAGGAAGCGGACTCGAAAGTGGTTAATATAAGTTGCAAGAACTTGTTTAGCAATCGCGCTTAAATAACTATATTTAAACCAAAAATGAAGACATTTCGCTCAGATAAAAAAGGTTGTTCGAGGCAGAGTCTCTCGTGAAAACTGTTAATGAGGTAACGCGAAGCTGATGATAACTCATAGGAAATGTCTAAATCATAGTTAATCTAATTTTATATGACAGTTGTAAATCAGTACATGGCTCAGGTATACCGGAATTCAAACGCAGCTATGTATTAGTTGCGTGTTAATCCACGAAACATAAAAGAAACCAACCATTCGGTAGACAAGGTTAATCTATTAAATTATAATTTTGTTTGTGGTATTGTTTTTGTTTTGTTTGTTTTTTACAAAGGATTTGTACTTTTCGGCGACTTTCCTAGATTTAGCCGGTGTATGTTTCGGCCTTGGTGGATTTCGTACGTTTCTACGTCTGTGAGAAGACACTTTTAAATAACTGTTACAGCCAATGGTGAATTTATTGTTGTCACTTATTAAAAATCGCTTTAATATATGATTTTGAATTGATCCATACAGCACACCGTACAATAAGCGATTACAAAACTGACATATAATGGTTATTATAAGGTGCCTTCTTACAGACGTAATTACTATTGCAGTCACATGCAGTTACCAAATACGCATTTAATCATTGTTTGTTGGTTTGTTTAATTGGGTTTTACACAATACAGGCCCACACAATATAGGTCATTTGGCGACATTTCAGTTTTACTGGTGGAGGACGACCTTAGATGCCCTTCCGTGCAATATATCAGGCACGAACGGGTACTTGAGTAGAACCACCGACGTTCCGTTAGCTAGCTGGATAGCTTCCTTACATGTAAGAATCCAAAGACCCTGTCGGATTCGAACCCACAGCGGTGAGGGGCAAGTGGTTTGAAGTCAACGACCGTAACCACTTGGACACGGACGCCCCATCTAATTATTGATAACCGAAAGTTATATATATATTTATTATAAATTAAATACCATTGTAAGATTAAATTGAAAGAACTTCCAGTATGATATGTGTACCATTATCAAAGCTGCTCCACCCAGCTTTGTATTTGTTTTGTATTGTTAAGCAAGATTTGAGAATTCGGTAATTATCGGACTCCGAAGTAAATGTTACGGATTTTAAAGTACAGCAGAACGGTACAAATGGTTTATTTATGACATAAAGTTACTAACACAACACATGCCTCTGTGAAGAAGAGTTAAGATTTTTATTTTCAAATTGTAGGTGACCATCTCAATTAAACATTATTTTTTCTGTTTTCTTTTTCATAGTTTTCAAAACTCAAGTATTATGTTTTAAGGCACGCAAATCACATACCGCGCGACTTAACATATTGGAATTATGACAAATTACACAGTTATGCATGTATGTATCAAAGTTATGAAAATAAAGACACCAGAAAGTATACAAATTATTCATCTAATTTTGCATATGATTAAAAAAATAATTAGTTCGAAAAAATATTACAAGGATTTGAACTTGAAACTGCGCGACTGATATGCCATAATACTTACAACTAGGCCATCGGACCGTATGTATGATTTAAATTATCGAGTACTATATGCTATCATTAAAATCAATTGTTTAATTGTAATAATTACGTAAGCTAACGAAATTTTTTTTTATCTGACTCAATATTGCAAAACAATACTTTTACAGTTTTATCGTTTTGATATATATTCCAGCTTTTGACTAAGAAATAACTAAAATATGATGTACATGTACAATAATTTTCTATTCCAAGGACCGTTATGTGCTTTGAATAGTGAAACAATTAATTTCATGTTCAGTAAAAAGTTTTATTTTCAGACATTTGATACATGTTATGCAAGTATTTGTTCAAACACATTTACTGTATAAAGTGAGATAAAAGAACATTTATAAAAAGTATTGAAAAAGGACTCACATTACATATTAAATACATGATTAAATGTACGACAAGTATAGAAAATGCGTTTTATGATAGAAAACAACAACAACAAGAAAAAGAAGAAGAAAAAAAACCACATACACCACACACACAAGCAAGCACACACACGCATGCACGCACGCTCGCACAAAAAGAACACAAAAAAAACAATAAACAATATATGTGTCCTATGAAAAGCAGGGACCAATTTATCGTTTACTACAAACATACACAAAGAATTATGATTACAAAACATATTATTGCAAGGGGTTATGTTACGTTGGTGTTTCTTTAAGAGTGTAACACCCGATTTTTTATGTTTCGGCGCTATATGACGTAATTGTGTTGGTATGCCGCAAAACCAACCAACCAATTAACCAACCAACCAAACAAACAAACAAACAAACAAAACCAACCAAACAAACAAACAAACATGAACACACACTTTATGAAGTTATTTACTTGAATGTAAAACTGTATTGCTCGTAACTGGTACTAAATATAGCAATGCTATTATCACATGACACTTACCAAAAATGTTTCTGACAATCACTACTCTTAACTTTTAACGCACATAAGACTCGTTTAACTTATGCAGCGATAGATTATTTCTCAATGCAACTTTCCCTAACCCTTAACCGGAATAAAATATACTTGTCCGACTAACACGTTTGGAGCTGTTATTGAGGATATGAAGAAAACGTGGTAGTTGGCCAGCAAACAATATATATCTTTATGTGAAAAGCCGTATGTGGCCCCCCGCCCCAAAAAAGTATATACATCATTAAATTGCCAAATAATATGCGGAATTAAATCTTTATTCGAAGTGGTTATCCAGCCTGTTATACAAACTGTAAAATAATTGAAAGCAAGCTATACATCTAAATATACACTAAAATAGTATTATGTATCATACAATATGGATTTTTTTTAATATAAATGTATAAAATATTTTTGATCAAATTGTAAAATAAGTACAACCGGAAAAATACGTTCGTTGAATTGTTTGAAGTTAAGAATTGCTGATTTGATAAACTAATCACCCAGTATATTATTTTATAAAAGAAGATCTGACATAATTTGTGATTTCATTACTCACGAGGGATGCCTGTCTTCCAAAATTGTGATTACACTATCATATTTATATATATTGTTTGTGATATAGATAATATAACATAATGTTTCAATCAAATTTGTTAATAAACGTATCCGTGGTATGATGTAATACATAGAAAGTTTACACATTCAATACGGGGAAATTACATATTTTTCCTTATTTTCATTACAACATTCTTGAGAGAGTATTCTAACCCCCAGCAGTCAACCCAGTTAATACCATGAGTACTAACCCCTTTCAGATAAGGCCCATTTAGATTCGCGCTATGACATGACTTGTACCACCACCATGCTCCAACATTGTGGTGTGCACAGCTCCCTGTATAGTCGTCATTGTCACTATCTTTGGTCGTAAATTGACAATTATTATTATACGACATGGAATCATAACACGAGCCGCGATAACCTGCAACTGTCAATCTGTATTTATCACTCTCGTCATTAATCTTGAAGGTGGAGTATTCAGCAAAAGCAGAAAACGGATTCTTATTGTCATTTGGGAATGTTTCCATGTATATGTATAGAGAACTGTCGTTTCGTGTCAAATGATGAATATTTTCAAGTCCGAGCCAATATTCGCCACTCATGTTCCCAAATCCATTTTTATAATCTTCCCAATTTCTGTAGAAATCTTCCGTTCCGTCTTGCCGGCGTTGTATAACCGTCCATCCACCATTGGTCATATCACACCACACATCAGTAGCAGTACTTCCGGTTGGTTTAATCACATAAATACCGTCCTCGGTATAGCCTTGTTCTAAAAGCTCAAGGCAGTCAACTGGCTCTGGTTGCTTTAAACTGCCCTCCTGTAAAGCAATTAAGTATATTATTTCTAAAACTTTATATAATTATTCTTCCTATAAATCATTACAGAGTGGATTGATTGCATCTTAGAGGTTAACTATGAATGCTTATGAAAAAGACTAAGTAGAGGATATTTAATGAGTGAACACAAATTAAATTAATTTAGAAACGAAGCTACAGGAATAAAATATTCGATTCATCACATACCCAAAATAATAACTGATAAGATGAAAATTAAATAAAAATGTTTCTATAGACGAAATTATAAAGTAGCGCTATCATTTAGCGCGTCTTTACGCGATGTTGTTTAACGATAATGACGTCACGTCAAAACATATACATGTAAGGCCATGCAATACCAATAAGATGGAGCCACAAGAGCGGAACGGGTATATACGAGGGCTGTCCGGAAAGTTCGTAGACAAAGCTATTAAATTATTATAAACAGTCATATCAATATGATGATTGAATATTTTGCTAAAGTATTTATTTGCTACATATTTCTAAATTAAAAGACATGATATTAAAATAAATATCTGTAAAGCACCGATCACTATGGCAACATGATCAACGAATCACGGAGCACTTTGATTTCATAACGATAGCTACTCGAATTATAAATTGCTTAAAGTTGTAATTTTAACGCAAACTCTCCTTTTAATTTTGTGGCATCATAGGATACTATTACATGATATTTAGTGTAAATTATGACGTCATACGTATACAAACAGCTTGTAGAAGACAATTAAAGGCAATGAAGGTGCGTGAATTTTGCGTTGCGAAAATGACGTCCAATTCACGGACGGAGCAACGTAATGATATTTAACTTCATAGCAACGCTAATATGGCACAAACTGAGGTTTAAATCTTTACTTTTCAAAACAAAATCAACCATAAAATGTTAAAGGCAACTTGTGTTTAAATGTCAAACAAGATTAAGAAGCGGTGATGACAGGATATCGTTTAAGAAACGCTCCAGACGACCAAAAGTAGCCTGGCCGAAATATCGTAGATTGCGTTACAATGTTTGAAAAGGCAGACGTCTCACACACTGTATGGGAACCAGTGACATCTTTGATTTTATATGATAATTTTAAATATGAAATTCATGAAGTAATAGCAAAGGAACATTACATTATATTAAGTATACGCCAGACAGATACCATGGCTATTGAAATCGGAATAAATTGAATTCTTGGTAAACATTAAGTTAATTTGAGGCCGTTGACGCTGTCAAAGTGCTCCATGACGATGTATATATGTTGTATGTAAATACTGTTAAAATAATAACGTATGTCACATTTTAATAATTTTTGATAAATGTGTTCGCTAGATATGAATAAAAAATGAAGATGTATATGAACTTTCCGGACATCCCTCGTAATTAACTGGTACAGTTTTACTATTGTTTAGACAGGCAATAGCTACATGTAAAAGTGTTGTTTGTTTACGGAAGAAAACATTTTAAGGTCTGCTTAAATGGATTAATATATTAAAGGACTCCAATTTCTTTGACATAGCAAAACTGAATATTTTTTAAGCCATTAATACCACTTGATGAAGTTTTATACTAATAACTTATTTGGAAAAAATTGCCCAATCCTTATTTCCGTGTATAATTATTTTAGTTTGCAACATGACTTAAAGCTCCACGCCTCCAGGTGAGACAAAATATTTCATGAAAATCCTGAGAAAAATGTACTAAATGTTAAGAAAGGAAAAAACATTCAAGATCCAAGTTATATTTTTCATGTTTTGTGCGGTTTAAAACTGATTTGTAGAACTTTATTACCATATTTCTACTGCGTTACTTAACACAGTAAGGGCTCATTTTGCATATGTTGACGACTTTTTGGTAATTTTCTTTGATTGCAATATGTAAATTACTTTATTTTATTTTATCCATGAAATATGGTGCTATATCAGTCAAATATATTTCATATTTGTAAAAATAAATTTGAAATATAAATATGAAAGTGGGCGGAGTTAAAACTCATATTTATTTTAAGGGACTTCTTTCGCCATTTTGTTTTAATAATCTGATAGATAAAAACAAATTTCTGTTGAATTTTGTTTTGAAATCTAGAATGATAGAAAAAAGTCTAGCTAGTAAGAAAATAAATCCGAACACAAATATATGTAATTGAGTCATTAACGCTGTACAGACGGACGTTTAAACAGTTGTTTACGTGACGTCCCAATGTATCGCCAAACAGCGCGTGAAAATACAGGCAAAACAAGACGCATCTATAAATAATATATTACTGCGCGCTGTACAATTGCTGTTAAGTAGCAAGCAAGAGGATTCGTAACTATTTTTCTTTAATAATGAAATTAAATAAAAATGTTCGTGAAATATGGTATATATTTTGACTCAACATGATCACATGCCGGCTCGTGAAAATATGTGGCATTTTATCATGTTGAGTGAAAATATATGACATATCTCACTCAAATGAAAAAATATCCTCTAATTATTTGTTCACCTAACAATATTTAACGTTTAATTGACATTTTCAAATTTTTTCCTAAATTTTTCTGGAGGCGTGCTGAAAATTAACTACATTACTCATGCTTAAGTTGATCAAGGAATCGCACTCAATATCGATTTTAGTTAAGTTCTAAACAGATTTCTTAATTCCTTGTTTGTTATTTAATACCGAAATTTTTAGAAAGGTTAACAACTTGGCTATTACAGGCATAAGATTTTACTTATCTTCTTAAATATTTCTGTTAATCATTTTTTTTACGTCCTGTTAAAATTGGACAGCGAAGAACTGTAATACATAAGCAGAATTGATCATTGCATAATTCGTTCATATAAACATCTTGGAATCCCATTCTAATTTAAGTAAACTAAATATATTTATTTTTTTCGAATGGTGAACGCGTCTTATGTTTTACTAATCTTAATGAGTTCCGGAAACAAACTATCTTTTGTAGTTACTCAGATTTTAAGTTCTATCATTTACTATTTTTTCATCATATGTATAAGTTCTTTAAATTATGTTTTCCCCCATAAATTATTTACACTACTTTTAAAATATCATCACATACTGAGTACTATAGTTTGTCTTCAATTTATATTTTATATATGTTTGAATATAGATTAAATATATTTATAACACCAAGGTGTTAATTGTTTGTCAATTTTAATTGTTTTTCTAAAGTTTTCAGGTAACAGACTTACGGTTTGTTTCGAATTTAAAAAGTTTATTGATTGTTTCCACCAGTGCTTTAGTATCAAAAAAACTTTCTATTAAAATTTCAATTTGATGAAACTTCAATTGCTTATTTAAAAAAGTAATTCACTTTAAGTGAAAAAACACCCATTCAGAATTAAACATATTGCTAAATAAACTTTGTTTCAAACGTTATACACGATGGTAAAAATGAGTTAAAACGAACATTTTGAGTACGAATAAAATTATAAGGGACAGTGTTACTGAAAAGAAAAACTACAAGTAAAAGCAGATTTATCTCGGCAAATCACCTTTTAAAGAAACACTTCGTGTTTGTCATGACGTAATTTGCGTTATACAGACATAGTGTAAAGATTGCTAAATATTAGCGTTACGGTATAGGCGAATCGTTGTAAAGCAGATTTTTTACTGTACATACTTCTTTCTTTTTGGATTTGTGATAATTAAAATATTGTATTCGTGTAGCTATATTACTTAATTTATTGAAGAATATTACGGTCAATAAATTCAGTATTGAACCTATACTCATTCAATATCATCTATATATAAATACACAATTGTCTTATCATAGGATGACACAGAAAATGTGAATACATTGAATTATATGATTTCTATTTTCTATTGTTTTATTACTGCAACAACTGATCTATGCTAGTTTTACATTAAGGTTGTCTTACTGTTATGCTTTCCCGCCAAAAAAAATTCTAACATCGACCAATATCGTAGTAAATCGGTTTTTTCCGAAACGTTTTTCTTTCAACATGTTTGGCATAAGATTTTTTACAATCCTTTATCGCTATGAGCTAAATTCCGGTTATAAATTAGGTAATACCAAAGATTGTACAAAATGAAATTCCGGAAATGACGATTTCGCCGATGCTAGAATGTTTTGGCGGAAAAACTTTACAGTCAGATAACTTGGAAATAAATTACAGAAATATTTTTTTTAGAAATTGTAACAGAAAATGTAAATACAAATTCATGTTAATAAATTTTAAACTTCATATTTGAAATATATTACATCCATTTACAATTATTTACACACTTCATTAGACATCTTTAAATGAAGTAAAAAGCTGACATCTTCAATTTTATTTTAACAATAAGTACATGTCCCCAGACGAGTTGCAGATTTTCAAAATATACAAAGACATACGAAGAGTTTAAGACATGTTAATTCATATGGGGTTAAAAATATAGCATGCTCAAATTTGATATTTGAAAATACTGATAATTGCTTCGCAGTCTCTTTGTAAATACATTAAATAAACATGTTTTGACATTAGACGAAGTAGATACATGTATATTGTGTTTGAAACACATTATAGATCATCACAATTTAAATAAAGTGTCATTAAAAATGGCAGTTCTTTTTAAAGAAAGAACCCACTTTACTTGACCTGTACTAAGGAACACAGAGTCCGATATATAATTTGTATGTTTTTTTAAAGTAAGGCATATTTGGTAAAAATCTTATAGATTTCAATAAATTTGTGCAAATAAAAGTATTTTTCTCAAGGTTGAGCATAATATATATTTAAGCAAGTTATATAATGTACATAAAATACTTAATTAAGTATTTACATCATAAACATGTTTGCAAGTTATTTGCAGAACGTAAACACATTTGTATATTTTGCATTACTCCGGATAGGTTTTGTCACGAATACACATTGCTTTATGTTATGTCATGTATTTTATGCTTAATGAGGGTCATCTGCCTTTTCAAGGACTAACAGTACGGACCCGGACATAATACAGTTATGTTTTTAAACAAAATTTATTGTTTAAAGTGATGATCTATTTGATTTGATTCACTGAATGGTTCTAAATAATTCAATCAAATTAATGCAAGAGGGTCCATGAGACCAATTTGTACATGATATGATTAATGAATGTGTTGCTGTCTTAACAAACGATCTTATTAAGCGGACGTGCGAGGTTTACTGACCATTGCTATAAGGACAGACTCTTTCAGGTGTTTCGGATAGGTGCCTCAGACATGCGTTTTGGGCAGACACGTTCACTCCGTCCAGTTTTTAAGGCCGACCAAATGACCACAAACCGGTACCATCAGAAAGTGGATGCCATGGACTGGCTCTTTCAGTGCCATTTATTTGTCTATTATCAGAATATTTTTAAAATGAATATTATATAGATTTAAACAAACATTAATCATAATAAACCAATAATTCTTACTTGAGTATACGTTGTTGACACCGTTTCTGTTCTTTTCCCATGGATAATTTCATTGTCAGTCTGCCCCTCCTCACCAGTGTTATTGTCATGACCGGAACAGCAGAAACATGTTGCATTATTTTCAAAATAGTAAAACGATGGCAATTCTAATTTCTGACAATTAAAACTGCATGAAATCACTGAACTTGCTTGTATTAAAAAAAGTGAAGGGTCATTTTTGGGAAACTGAAAAACTTTCTCTATCTCGAAAAAAGATGACGCAAATTCATTTCCTAAGCTTTGAGCTGTTCCAAAAGAGTGGATAATTACCAAAATAAGCAACATTGCATTAAAGGAAAATAATCCGTATACAAAAAAATGCAATTATATTTTAAGTTGTTGAAGCTATTGAAAATATATACGACTGCACCAGTACTCTGGTTGTTACCAGTCATTTATAGAAATGAAAGAGCAAACATTTAATATATTATTTAATGAATTCCAAACACCTGGTTGCTATGGGTCCTATTTGACTAGAATATTGACTTAGACGAATGGCATGACAAAACATACGGGGAATGATTCAAAATAACTTAGGTTTTTTTTATTGACAATCACAAAAAATAGCGATGATAAACTTATTACAATAATCATATTCTGTAGCAGGAGAAACAATATTTATTAACAGCTAGCAGCGGTTTTCTTATTCCAGGGTCATAACTCAGCCAAAAAATTGATTCAACCGACACGCGAGTTACATATGCGCAAATATTTGTGGTCAAGTCTGTAAATATTCACTCAAATTGCATTAGTAGTATAAGAGAGGGTGATCCGGACAAAAATAATAAAGTAATTAAAGGCTCATTGCACCAGTAGTTTTATGCGTAATTCGACGGACGAACAAGTAGACTGACAGATTGACAGATAGATAGATGATGGAGAAATATATAAAATATATCACTTTCTTTCGTAGTTCTGTAAAGACTTTCCTCGGCTAGGATTACATTTCTAAAATGGCGATAGGGAATATGTATCTTTTTACATTAAGACTCTACTCGAGGCACTTTGATACTTGTATCTAAGCCAAAATGTGCTTAAGGTATTAGGACCCTAATGGGCACTATCAGGAACTAAATAATTGACATCATAAGTCAGATGTATACCTTAAAGTACACCTGTATGCAAAATTTAAACAAAGTTTACCGTACAGAAATCAAGTTATGGCCACTTTTTCTGAACTCAAGCTAGGATGTTATGAGGGCCCTTTTTAGAAATGAGGAACCTTTAAATAATCTGCAAAAACATTCTAATGAAAAATGTTTTCTCATGAATTTTTGGTAAGAAACAAAAAAGTACCATTTTCAGCTAAACAATCCACATAAGCAAAATTATGGTTTCTACTTAAAATTTATGAAATCTGTATAAAAAAATGTTACCCTACCCCACTCATTTTTACCACATGTCTGACCATTTTTCTACTTAGGGAGCCTAATTCAAAAAATTCTTAAAATTTACCCAAATGAGTGCCTGTTTTCAAAGTTTCCCTAAATTTTTAAAAAAGTATATTGGTTGATCTTGTAAAATATGAAATACTTTTACCGTCTAGTTTTGATTATATTACACTTTGAAAATATCAGGTACCATATTTATTACTAGATTGAGCATAATTTAGCCAATAAATACCTATATAAATTAAAAATTCAATATTTAACACATTTTTCTTTCCATATGGGACATGAGAGATACATAAATAATGTTAAAAGAAAAAAAGAAAGAAAAAAAAGTTGACCCTTATGGGGATTGAACCCATGGCCCTCATTTTCAATGTAGTTAACAGTAATTCTAGCCTATTTGAATACTCTTCAAAGCGGAGGTAATGCATTAGGGTGCTAATACCTTAATTGTATTGAATGGGTTGATATTTACATAAAAACAGCTCTAAATTAAAACCCAAAATACCCTTTAAAATCCCATCGTGAAACGGATGTTTATAAGAGGGTGTTTCATAATCTGATTAAATTGAAATGTTTCATGCAAATACTTGTTCTGTTGACATAATTTGTTTCAATTTTCTCACAACTTGTTTTGCAATACAAACGAGCTTTTCGACTTCAGATTCAAATGTAATTTTTAAATTAAGACTCTACTCGAGGCACTTTTATGTTAATAAATTTTCATTTAAATCCCTGTCACACTAGAACGACGTTCTCATGGCGTTCAAAGAAAATTCAGAACGCCGAAGTGAGACCAGTAAGATCGCAAATATCGCTGCAGCTTCGCCGTAGCATCGTAGTCGCATCGCATAAAACGCCGACTGACGGCGCACATTTTGAACTGCGCAGTGGGATCGCAGTAAGAATCTCAGAAGCATATCATACAACGCAACAGGAGTGCCGTGAAAGCGCAAAAGATCACCGAATGAAAGCTGTGGTTTTCCACAGCGCTTGTACGGAGATTGTGCGGCGTCTTTACCGCGCTTATAATGCGTTTGCACGCCCTTTATATCGAGCTTTACGATTTCGGCGCAGTGTGAGCGTCGCGAGAGCGTCATGTGAGAGCCGTAAAAGCACAGCTGAAGCGCAAAAAATTCAGTAGAAGCGCGGTCCAAACGTAGACAATCGCCAATTAAAAAGCCGTGGAAGCTCCGTAGCATCGCCATGATTGCCTAGAGGACGCCGTGAAGACGCCGTGAAGGCTCTATGTCATCAAAAATATCACATTTTTTTATTGCAATCTCGCGGCGCTTTGTTAAATTTAAAAACGCCATGCAAACGCAGTAAAGTGCAGTCTAGTGTGACAGGGCCTTTATTATGTGGTAGATAAAAAATATGACTAATCTTTTTCTTTCGTTTTACAAAACACTGACAGTTCATTGCAAAATATATGTTGAAATAGTTTCAGCTCATCTTTATCATCATCATTTTTTCAAGTTCTGAAATAAATTTATTGCACAACATTACAGTAATTTGTACTGAATTTTCAGATACTTCATAATTATTAAAATTCCAAATGTCGTGTTTCACGGACGGCAAAATTAGTTTCGTTAAACATGTTAATGTTTGATTATATTTTTCAATTACCATTGCATACACGAAATATTGAACATTGTTCAATATACATCATATGTAAATTTTAAATTTTAATTTAAAACCAAGTTGTTCTTTTTTAATCGTGGCACTTTATAATGAGTTAAATGTAAGTCATGTTCATAATTATAATATAAAAAGTCAGTATTATACAATCTAAAATCAAATGTGCACATATCGTAAAATAAATATAATTATTTCACTCTTCATAAATAAACAAACTGTGTGCACTTTCAGAAATTGCACCACGTGATGTTACAATTATTGGGTCAAACATTTAACTCGTTTTAATTTCTAGAGCCCCAAAAGGTCCATATCAAATTCATATCACACCCATTATAGCTTCATTTTCTATTTTTAGATTTCCAAACATTAAATGCTAGTCATACGCCATCTAGTTTCGCTTCAATTTTAAAAATTTAAATTCCAAAAATCCATATCAAATCCTTATGAAATTGGAGTAATAAACTTTTATCAACATGTCAACAAATGGTAATGTGAGATATCGAGGCCATTAAACTGACAGCAATAATGTTGGACTCGTACAAAGCTGCCAAAATTATTTCAGAATCGGCTAGCGCGTCGGCCAATACAGTGTTGACAGCTGTTTACTCGTCTAATATAATTGAGTGTTGGATACGTATAATAACCTCATATTATTTTATAACAAATGAATATATACATTCACTCGGCATTTTCTTCTAGATCGATATGGTTTTATATTCAAACGTCGCTTCATGCTTAACATTTTGTAGTGCACCTATGAGATTAACGTCTATAGTTAATCTAAGTTCAAAGCAAATCTCCAATTTAGAAGCAACCATCGTACCTGTACTGTCGATGGAATCTGAAATTATACTGAAATCACTTGAGAGAAAGCGGGGAATGGATTCAGAAATAACTGAAATTATGACGATTCAGTTCGATTGAGTAGATCAATCATTTGAATAGATATTGCATCTCTTCAATGTGCCACTTCTCCACTGTTTATTGATATAAGAATTGAAAACAATTACACTGAATGACGACCACAAAACAAGATAAAAACTGAGAGAAAGAGAATAATTGAACAAATACGTGAATAAATGGTATAGGTCCAATCGAGTAGAAACATCAGTGATGATCAGTCAAAACTGACCAAAACAGAAGCTAACCCGTTACTGATCTAAAGTGACTAAATATCTGCAATTTTCGGTCTCAGAACAAAACTTATTCAAGACATTTAAGGCGCAGGACTACATAACGCTGTAAACACTAATGATATAAAAGAAATGCAGTTTAACTTATCCATTAATATATCATCTCGCCAACTGAATGTTGTTTTGAAATGAAAATCCGATTTTTCTTCTTGTTTTATAGAAATCTATATTTTATATAAAATCTTCTGCAATTCAGGCATAATCTGATCCGGGATAAACATTGTCTTTTTCAAACGTTTCCATTTCTATATAAAAGTCACTACTTATTGTCGTTAACATTTTAATGTACTTAAGACCAAGCCAGTCCTCGCCTTTTGTGTTCCCGAATCCATCTATCCCGTTGGTCCGTCTTTGCGTAGCTGTATAACTGTCCATCCAGCATTGGACATGTCAATCCACACGTCAATATTTACACCTTCAGACGGTTGAATAACATACACACCGTCTTCAGCATAGCCCATATCGTTAAGGGATAAGCAGTCAAAGACACCTGATTGACGATGTATTCTCTTGTATAATTCATTTGAGCTCTGTAAACGAAAACATTATCAGCTGATGTTGGAAATGATTTGTTTGTTTGTTTCATTTTACGCCTTTTCCCAACATTATTTCAGTAATATAGGCGGGTAGTTTCCTAACAATCGTTCCTGGAGAGTTACACCAGTACTAAACTACCTTGCTAAACAACCAAAGCATCTCCCGCAAAATGATTTGAAAATTTCCGTAATATTTAGTATTAAAATTACTTCGGCTTACAATGAAAAGGCAAACCTTTTTGTTTTACTTTACTCAGACGTAAAATGGCAAGGCTTATAATCTGTATAAGGCTTATAATCTGAATAAGATGTTTTAAACGACTGGATTTTATAAAATAGAGAAAATAAGACTCCCTAATGAAAGCCCAGCAAATCCTCTATTGGCATCAGCATTCACATGACCTTCAGTATTTTCATGTTCCATGTTACATAGACACGTTTGATTGTTCTCAATGTAGAAAAATGCACCGTATTTCCGTCTTGAACAATGATATTCACATGTAGAAAAGGACATCCCTTGCGGCATAGTGACAAGTTTATCCTATTGAAATATCTCATTTACATTTGACAACCTACATCACTGTTTCACTAGAATTCATCCAGTCTTCACTAAAACAGAATTCAATAAGTCAATAAAGATTGAGGATTTACACAGTCCAAAATTTCATTGCGATTTAAGTGACCAGTTCTAAAATTACACAAATATTTCTAGATAAGTCATGTGTTTTTCGAAACCGTTTTTCGTAACTGAACAAAATTGTTTCCCTGTTTTATTTTTACATTAAGAAAAGACGTCTAGCTTAAAAATCTTTTGGTGAATGATTAAAATTACACATTTTTTTCAGATGATTAGAAAATAATAATGATATGATATTGATATGTTTATAACTAATTAATCAATGGTCGTATCCAACGAGAAATTAAATGAATTCTTTTTTGTTTTTAACACATGACTGTTCATGATAAGTAGTGTTGATTACAATTCGTTAATTATGAATATATAAAGTTTCATTAAGGTATGACATCCTAATGCATTACCTCCGCTTTGAAAGGTATTTCAATAGACAGAAGTACAAACAGAGCCTGCAAAATTTTCAATTTTGCCGTTTTGAACTTGAAATATGATTTTCTCAAACTATAAATAACTTAAAGTCAATAAGAGTTTCTATTTTTTCAGATTTGATATTCCAGTTTTGTTGAAAAATTCTTTTGAGTCACTTAAGATTATATAAAAAATATAAAATAAATAAATGAATAAATAAAACAATAAATTAAAAAAAAAAAACAACAACAACAAAAAAAAAAAAAAAAAAAAAAAAAAACCTGTCAAAATTGAGAACATTGCAGACTGGGCTAGACTTGACTGGTCTGTTCCTTGACGATAATTTGATAATTTGAAATAATCAATGATATGTGTAAGGGAATCTCTAGAGAGAAACGAGTAATTCAATTTAACAAATTAGCAATTATATTATTGCCCGATTCAGTTCGATTCAATAGTTCCATAATTAACAATTAATAATGCATCAGTTGAAAGTCCCTGTTCTCCGCAGTATTTGAAGTCAGAATTCAAATAATTAAAAAAGACTACAAAATATCATAATTATTCAAGCCAACGAACGCAGGAACAAGTAAGCCAAACAATGACGATTCAGTTCAATTAAATCCGCTTATGACAAATTGATTATGTATTGCTTCCTAGCAGAACTGAATTTATTAGGGAAATTTACCATCGGACAAAATGGCATTGCTAACACAGAATAAACAGATTTGGAAACACTCGATCGATCGATCGATCAACCAATCAATCAATCAATCAATCAATCAATCAATCAATCAATCAATCAATCAATCAATCAATCAATCAATCAATCAATCAATCAATCAATCAGCAAGTCAGTCAATCAATCAATCAATCAATCCGTCAAATCAATCAAAGATCAGCCAAGTCAAGTCAGTCAGTCAGTTAGAAAGCAAACAACTTGCTATCTTAAATACGTCGACTCTGCTTAAACTAATCAAGGGACATTTAAATATCGTTGTTATATCGAGGTTCACTAAAAGCGAAGCAACAACTTTCGCTGAACTTGTTTATTTGGCAAAATTTGCCGTGAAAAAGTTCATACCTGTCAACTGTAACCGGTTGTGATTGGTATTTTACGGCAGCACTTAATATATTCACTTACAAATACTCTAAAAAACAACATACGGCGACATACAACATGTTATTTCGCTTGAAACATAGTAAAATTAACGACTAGTCCCAGTCTCCTTTGTTTTTCTCCATCGTTATGTTGTCATGCAAATGGCACTTGTTATTTTCATACTTACGCTTTAATAAACGTTTTTT
>NW_026864145.1:0-15000 GCF_026571515.1 Ruditapes philippinarum
TATTTAGTAAAATGCAACAAACCTGTTTTAGCATTATGTCTAGCAGTTGATAGTAATTGTACCAGGCTTGAGGAAAGTTGCTCGAGTCTATCAATATGATGATGATCTGTTTTTTCCGGTAATTCTTGTCCGCCTCCTGAAAGCATGTCAAATCGTAACAAATCATGATAGCTTTGATTAAACCCATGGTACCGCTCCCTAGTCCCTGTCTCTTTAATATGGTATTTAAGATCATCTCTCATCTGTTCAATATTCCGTTCAAAATCCGTTATGTAGTTCTGAGCATATCTATATCTGTTTGAAAAATAGTCGGACATTTCAAATTTTAAATGTACTGTATACACTTTGAAGACAGACTAAACGCTGATGCGGCAACTATAGCAAATGTCGGACGCCGTGATAAAACTATCTATTTATCTTTACATATTGTCAAGCCTTATGTTAAATTGTGGTGATTTATGACTTGATATTTTGTAATGGGATTTAAAAACTATTTTACGTGGGTTACATAATTGCACGAATTCACTTTTTTACAGGAAGTTTCATACGATAAATCCATTTGAGCCGCGTCATGACAAAACCAACATAGTGCGTTTGCGACCGGCATGGATCCAGATTAGCCTGCGCATCCGCGCAGTCTGATCAGGATCCATGCTGTTCGCTTACCAACTCCATTACAAGTAGAGAAACTGAAAGCGAACAACATGGATCCTGATCAGACTGCGCGGATGCGCAGGCTAATCTGGATCCATGCTGTCGCAAACGCACTATGTTGGTTTTGTCGTGACGCAGCTCATTTGTTGCAAGGATCTGGAATACTTTTCGTTACAAGAGCATTGATTTGTAAACGATTTGGAATAGAAAATTAACAATGTAAAATGACTTATAAGCAGAGACAAAATATGTTTAACAATTGTTTAATAGCAAACAATTATTCATATAGACAACACCTCTACCAAAAGACCTGTAAATCAGGTTTTGTAGTGAAGTGTAGTGAAGATAACTATTGCCTTAGTGACAGGGTCATTCATCAAACATCCCAAGGTCAATCTAGTTTGACGAGCTATTTCAACCAATGTCACTGTGGTAAGTGTAAGTATGACCTTCGATATACAGATGTCGAAGTCAGTAAGGGTCATTTTCTAATCAAAACAGACCACAATACGAACTCTAAGTACTTTATGCCAAAACATTTTAAAAAATGATGAACAAGAAAACTATTAATCGCAAGGTAGTCGATGCAACAGTAACATTAAGTTCTTACATACTAATCGCAAAGTTAAGTGATCATTTTCAGGTCATGTCTTTACTGTCAACAATGTAGAGTAAAGAATTCTTCCGTCTTTAATCGGGTTTTTGTATGTCAAACGTCAAAACGACCATTTATTTATTTAATCGCGATAGTCATACAAGATAAAGATAATCTAGTTTCAAAGAGAAAATGATGCAGTCCCAGTTTTAAGATATAACAAGAAATTGATAATATGTAAGTATATTACAGCAATAAAACAGCAAAAACATTCAACTTTTGGTCTTGTAAGTTGTAAATCTATATAAACGTGTCAATTTGTCATCTTTATGAAAATCATTTACATTTATAACACTTGTACTGTGTTAAATTAGACTATATATGCCATTTAATTAATTAGTTGGCACATGTTCAAGTATTATTGGATCTTATAATTTTTAATTTCTTAAATTTCTGGATCAGATAACAAAAGTTCATTTACAGTAAAACAGTCTGTCAAGTCTTTCGTTAAGATTCATTTCCAGATTTACTTTGCTCCCTGTATCTTTTGTCCTACGTAAGTTCGATACAATTTGAAACATTTGAAAAATCTGTATTTGTTCATTAAAAAATGGGTGTGGTGTTGATGTTGGTGTTGTGGTATTGGTGGTGATGGTGTTTTCTTTCCTTTGTTTTTTTGTCAGTCTCTTTTAAACAAATATATTACATGTTAGGCTCTATTTCAGTGGCATCTTCTAGATATTTTGCAACTGTAACAGTGGTATGTACGGAATACCGTTAGGGCCATCGTGGTTATACGTTAACATACAGAGGGCGAGAGTGCGACAGTGCGATGACGAGAGTGCGACAGTGCGATGACGAGAGTGCGACAATGCGATGACGAGAGTGCGACAGTGCGATGACGAGAGTGCGACAATGCGAAAGTGCGACAGTGTGATGGCGAGATAGCGAGAATGCGATGGCGAGAGTGCGACAATGCGATGACGAGAGTGCGATAACGCGATAGTACGATGACGACAGAGCGATAGTGTTATCGCACTGTCGCCATCGTACTGTCGCATTGTCGTCATCGCACTGTCGCATTGTCGTACTGTCGTCATCGCATTGTCGCACTCTCGTCATCGCACTGTCGCACTCTCGCCATCGCGTTGTCGCATTGTCGACTCTCGCCTTCTGGTGGACAGTTCTAAACTGCTGGCGAATAAGCTGACGGTATAGAATATGGGATAATTTTACTTTTGTCAATTTTCTTTTCTCTTTTTTCTGTTTCTTTTTATTATTTATTTGTTGTTTTTTCTGTATACTAATAATGTTTAAATGAAATCATAAATTAATAATAAGAATCATCTTGTATATAAATACTGAAAGAGTTATACATAGACGGAAAATGTAATTAATTGTATGAAACTTTAATATCCTCTGATGAAAGTGATCTTATGTTGACATTTTAAAGATGAAAAAATAAATAAAATCATTGTTTATTACTTGTATAAAAAAAAGACAAACGAAATATATTCATAGATCGTCATCAGTGGTTTTATTGTTTTGTAAGATGAATAATTTATTATATTACTAACATTGTAAATAAAGATACATGTAATTAGAAATTTACGTCAACAAATATTTTTTTCTATATATCTAACATAAGTGGTCAAAAATTTTCACTTTAAGAGTAACTTAACAGCAGATCCTACTACAATGTATAAGTTTAATTGGTCAGCATATTGTACTATAGCCAACTGACTCCGCTGGTGGACATAGTGAGACAATGTGTTTCAATGTTGGAAAACACATCTATCTATTAAATTTAATGCGAAAAAATTCTTACTGTTTAGTTTTGTTGTTTTTTGTTGTGTTTTTTTTTAAGGAAACATGCAAAATTCGGATTACCAACTACCCACCGGTAGTTAGTGCAGAATTAAGAATAACCAACTACCAGCTGGTGTAGTAGTTTATTCGAATATCAAACTACCAACTACCTATCAAATTGACGCTTCTTTAGATTTTTATCAATATCTAAGATCGAGCCATTTTTGGTGCTTGGCATAGCTAAACATAGCACTTTTATATTTCTTAAAGATAGTAAATAAATATGATTAAATAAAAAAAAAGAAATATAAAAGATAATTATACTAGATTTCTGTGTCCACTTGTTTTATATATAGCCAAAGTGATTTTAGCTCAACCTTGAGAAAGAGAAACTGCTTATGAACAGAGGAAAATGATATTTATGTTTTTACATTTATGTATTTTAATAGTTTGAATATGTTAAATTTATATTGTTCCTTGTTGAGGGCCTCGTGGAAGATTGATATGTTTGTTCAAATGAGTTATCTCGTTAAATAAAATCTTTATTATTATTATTATTATTATTATTATTATTATTATTATTATTATTATTATTATTATTATATTTACAGTGAAGTTTTAATTTACTTTGCAATGTTAGTAAAAATTGGTTTATGGTTTATGCCATATTTTTTTCTTCTTATACTATATGGTCAGCAGACTTAACTTACGGTGCTTTAGGAACACATGTATACTAGAATCTGATGACCAGTTAACCCATTCCCGCATAATGTCGGTGGTTCTACTCAGGTACCTGTTTGTGCCTAAAATAATGCACGGAAGGGCATCTGAGGTCTTCATCCACCAGTAAAGCTGGAACGTCGCCATATGACCTATACTGTGTCGGTGCGACGTAAGACCCAATCAATCAATCAATCAACTATGAAACTAAAATTGCTTTAATACTAATCAAACTTGGCACAAATGTTTACTAAGCCATAGCATTTGTATCTTAATTTCCTGTTACCATGACAACTAGGGGACATTTCAAAATCTCTATGGTGTGTTATTTTTTCCATCAAAGCTGCAAATTCCCGATGGGTCGGGATAGAGTGAAGGGCTTTCAGCGTTGGTTACACGTTACCCTAAGATCGACCTGATGCCATTTTGAGCCTCTCACAATTTCAATTTTTTCTTGGAGTTGAGTGGGCGGCAGTCACCCTTCAAACCCCCGTGCAGAAGAGGGTACCCCCTCTCTTGCACCTCGATGCATCTTATAAATAGGGCATGGTTTTCACTATTTGAAGCATCAAAAGGGAGGGTGAAAAGTCGTGAAAACACGTCTATATGAGGTAAAAGGTAAAACATATATAACAAGAGCACCGCTAGGCGGAACATTAGATGCCCGAAAGTGCTTTTGTAGTAAGGATGAAACATTTGTAAGACATTACATAAATTAAATAAAGTATTACCTCCTTCAAACAGCAATCCTCCAATAAAGTTTGACTATTGTTGGCCAAATAGAACTTAAGTTATACTCTGGAAACTGTTTTCATTTTTGAGGTAAAAGTGACCTTGAACTTTGACCTTTTGACCCCAAAATCAATAGGGGTCTTCTACTCAATATGGACAATCATTCTATGAAGTTTGAACACTATGGGCCAAATAGAAATTAAATTGACAAATTATCCCATATTCTATACCTTCAGTTTATTCGCCAGCAAATTAGAACTGTCCACCAGAAGGCGAGAGTCGAGAGTGCGACAGTGCGATGACGAGAGTGCGACAATGCGATGACGAGAGTGCGACAGTACGATGACGAGAGTGCGACAATGCGAGAGTGCGACAGTGCGATGACGAGAGTGCGACAATGCGATGGCGAGAGTGCGATAACACTATCGCTCTGTCGTCATCGTACTCTCGCATTGTCGCACTCTCGTCATCGCACTGTCGCACTCTCGCCATCGCACTGTCGCATTCTTGTCATCGCACTGTCGCATTGTCGCCATCGCACTGTCGCACTCTCGCATTGTCGCCCTCTGTATTTTAACGTATAACCACGATGGCCCTAACGGTATTCCGTAACAATGTGACAGTGCGATGGCGACAATGCGATAACGCGATAGTACGATGACGACAGAGCGATAGTGTTATCGCACTGTCGCCATCGCACTGTCGCATTGTCGTCATCGCACTGTCGCATTGTCGTACTGTCGTCGTCGCATTATCGCACTGTCGCCATCGCATTGTCGCACTCTCGTCGTCGCACTTTCGCATTGTCGCACTCTCGTCATCGCACTGTCGCACTCTCGCATTGTCGCACTCTCGCCATCGCACTGTTGCACTCTCGTCATCGCATGTCGCACTCTCGCCATCGCACTGTCGCCATTGCATTGTCGCACTCTCGTCATCGCACTGTCGCACTGTCGTCATCGCATTGTCGCACTCTCGCATTGTCGCACTCTCGTCATCGCACTGTCGCACTCTCGTCATCGCATTGTCGCACTCTCGCCATCGCACTGTCGCACTCTCGCATTGTCGCACTCTCGTCATCGCAATGTCGCACTCCCGTCATCGCACTTTCGCACTCTCAAATTCTGGTGGACGGTTCTAAACTGATGGCGAATAAGCTGACGGTATAGAATATGGGATAATTTTACTTTTGTCAATTTAATTTCTAGTTGGCCCATAGTATTCAAACTTCATAGGATGATTGTCCATATTGAGTAGAAGACCCCTATTGATTTTGGGGTCACAAGGTCAAAGTTCAAGGTCGCTATTACATCAAAACTGAAAAACAGTTTCCAGAGTATATTTTAAGTTCCATTTGGCCCACAATATTCAAACTTTATTGGAGGATTGCTGTTTGAAGGAGGTAATACTTTATTTAATTTATGTATTGTCTTACAAATGCTTCATCCTTACTAAAAAAGCACTTTCGGGCATATAATGCTCCGCCTAGCGGTGCTCTTGTTATATATGTTTTACCTTTTACCTCATATAGACGTGTTTTCACACCTTTTCACCCTCCCTTTTGATGCCTCAAATAGTGAAAATCATGCCCTATTTATCAGATACATCGGGGTGAAAGAGAGGGGGTACCCTCTTCTGAACGGGGGTTTGAAGGGTGACTGCCGCCCACTCAACTCCAAGAGAAAAATTGGACTTGTGAGAGGCTCAAAATGGCATCAGGTAGATCTTAAGGTAACGTGTAACCAACGCTGAAAGCCCTTCACTCTATCCCGACCCATCGGGAATTTGCAGCTTTGATGGAAAATTAACACAACATAGTGACTTTGAAATGTCCCCTCGTTGTCATGGTAACTGGAAAGTAAGGCTTAGTAAACATTTGTGCCAAGTTTGATCAGTATTAAAGCATTTTTTTCTAGTTTCATAGTTGATTGATTGATTGATTGATTGATTGATTGATTGATTGATTGATTGATTGATTGGGTCTTACGTCGCACCGACACAGTATAGGTCATATTGCGACGTTCCAGCTTTACTGGTGGAAGAAGACCTCAGGTGCCCTTCCGTGAATTATTTTACGCACAAACGGGTACCTGAGTAGAACCACCGACATTATAGTTTCATAGCAATTTGAACTTGTGTAACAGGGGGGTTTTCAATGAAAACAGCCATTTTTCACAAATTGTTATGCGGGAATGGGTTAACTGGTCAGCAGATTCTAGTATACATGTGTACCTAAAGCACCGAACGTTAAGTCTGCTGACCATATAGTATAAGAAGAAAATATGGCATAAACCATAAACCAATTTTTGCTGACATTGCAAAATGAATTAAAACTTCACTGCAAAAATCATTTTCATCTGTTCACTTCACTCTTAACACTTGAGTTTTAACGGCATAAGAAGCAGCAGTTACATAAGTATGAAAAATGTTTGAAGATCATTCTTTTCACTTTGCACGCTCTTATGGTATGATATCAGAATATTTAAGGCGAAAAAAATAACCATCACTAATCTGGTTTTCGAGTTATCTGTCCCTGAATTGATTTCTGTCATTTCATGGGAGATAACTATTAAACAAGACTGGTAAATTTTTAATATTTTATGGGGATATTTTCTTTATTTTATCCAGTCACAATACAACATTTAATGAAATTATATCAAGCATGTGTGTTCCACTTTTCAGTTAAAGTTAAGTAGGAACATAAAATGAAATAATACTTTTATGTTATTTATCTTCATTCACACAATGTTTGATTATTTATTATTACCCCTCACTTTTTTCGTAATGCTAATTTCCCATAGGCCTCTGGGAGTTATTTTTACAGTTTATGCAAGTGTACCACGTGACTAAGAATTTTGTACTGTTACATAGGTAACAGTATTTTTTAAGAGGTCACGTGGTCTGTTTCCTAAATAAAATGAAATAAAATGGCCGCCATTTTTTTCTCGATTCATTCTTATTTTCAACGTTAAACCCCGATAGGACATCAATTTCTCCTCTGGAGTCACTATGACACTCATAAAATTTAATTGTTTGCACCCTGGTGTGCTTTTCGCGTATTAAGTATCTTTTTGTTGAATAGTCAAAAAGTGAACATCCGTTTTCAACGGAAGTAATTGCAATGTAAATAATTATGTGTCAAACTGGAACATGCAGACGATTTCAGCATGCAACAAAGAATTATTTAACAAATTTAATCAGTGAAACGTTACAGATATGGTGGACATAGGATATCATCGTTATTTTGTCAAAAACCATGCTAAGAATATACTGGAAACAGAAACAGAAGGATCAGATTTCACAGAGCATAACCGTGTAAATGGGTTAGTGTTTGGTTCCTAAATAAAACCTAGCTTATTGTATGTTTATGATTTGTAGATATCATCATTTGCTTAAAGAATAAAAGAAAAAGAAAACTTCTCAAGTAGGCCTACAGTAAAGTAAACTTAAAAGGTAAGGACAGTTTAGTTATTGTTACTCTTGGTTTATTTTTGTTACAGTTAGATTTAGTTGATAATTTCAGATCATCGTTCGGGGTAATAAAATAAATAACACATGGGTTTGTGAGTAACAGTAAAAATACCATCCCTCGTAAAAAGACTGTTACCCTCGGCTACGCCTCGGGTAACAGTATTTTCCTCGGGATGATATTTTTACTGTTACCCACAAACCCATGTGTTATTTATATAATGTTATATTAGTTTGTACACAATAACATATATTTATACAATCGCATCTTCTCGGCTCTTTCCGTCTTGAATGCTGGTAGTTGTTGATTTAACTTACTCCAATTTATCTAGTAGAAGTCCACCTAAATTGAGTAAATTTGCAGATGTATTATTAAACAGTACATTATTTATAGACTTATAATGATGGTTGGAGAAATCCAAAGTACAAAATGTCTACCTGTTGACGTTAATTCGGATTTGGTTAACATTAAACATCAGTGGGCATTTTAGATTGATAATGATCGTCAGACATATGTTCAGTCATAATTTTACCGAAAAATCTTTGTGTGTATTTAAGTTTATTTATACTCGGTGCTGGAATTACCATATGTCCGAGATTATAGCATCCTTGCCGGTCTACTACGGTAGTCACATCGGGGACGTCTTTTTCAAGCAGAATCTTCCGGGTAGCCCATTCTTCGTTCGTTGGTGGTAAAGGAGACGACAATACTGTCACGGCATCATGTTCCTGACTGACGACAACAAAAACGGCCTTCGTTTGTCACGACAGGTCAACCAATCACCTCTGGTACTTAAGATGACTTGACCTTGACCTGCCGTGTGCCTTCTCCGCGACGTGCACGCCTCTGGTGGGATTTGGAGAAGAAAAAATCTTTACTTTTCTTTCGATGTTAAATATACACACTCGTTATGCACTATCAAAGATCACACCTTCTGTTTTTGTCAACATCTTAAACCACGTGGTAATACTACTTTCAATCCGTATTAAGACAGAGGTTATTATAAATAATAGCCGAGGTGTTCCGATTGATATTAATTTTAAACAAAGATGATTGGTATTAATAAAATTTAAGCCAAAATGGTATCATAATCAGATACATGACCTTACACAAATTCTCTGTATAAATACATACTATCTATTTATTCATTGACAATGCCGTCATTAAGTAAGATATGTTTACACAATCATATGTTGGTTTTTCATTTTCATGTTAATAATGCAAAAAAAAACAACATAATAATGGACAGTGTGAAAAATACGACTTTCCAACTCTGTATACTGATATATTTTTATACAAAACAATTTATCCTATTTTTTTTGCTTACCGTCAGCACCCCCTGGCACCGGCTTAAGAATTGAAAAATGAAAATGGTGGAATTTTGAATATTGAAACACCTTCAGATGTGCTAAACTATGTTTAAAAACCAAACAACAACAACGTGTATTTACTATATTTATTGGTACTCTTACTGCATAATTTGCTCCCTTTAAATAAGATAAATTATCGTTCTTCCATTTATGCAATTTTCTCGCTTTCCAAATAAAAAACAAGAAAAGCATTGATGCAAAGCATCAAAGGGCGTCCAAGCAAGAAATGAAGCAGATGAAGATGAACTAGTAGACATATGATGACAAGATATTCTTATAATCTTTTCAATGTTTAATTGGTTTTTACGAGAATTGTATATCACTTATGAATGAACGGACGAAATACATTGTTCATTATGAACTTTGATTGGCATGCTAGAGATTAGAATATTACTTAATATTTCTTTATAATCGTGATTATTAATAGCAACGGATATACATGTCATAGGAACTCGAGAACGGGACCGCAGATTGCGGCGTATATTTTCGATCTTGTAACGGTTTTTAAATACGTTTCTGCTACATCTAAATATCTTTTAGTATTATCCGAGTGTATGGACTCAAAAAATATATTATCAATTGAACCCAATCTGTCTCTAAAAATTGGTCAAATTTTACGGTATTATAAAAAAAGACAAGGAGTGACATCCGCCATTTGCCGCAACGTTTTCGGCATGAGTTTTTCCCCTTTGGCTACAATTGATTACTATTTTTTCAGAATTTTGTTCCCATTATTTTTGTCAACTATCAGGTATCGTCCGGATATAACGTTAACAGTTTATTGTTTGTACACGTGTTGACATGTATAGGCGGCATTATAACGGGCGTATTCGTGTATTGATTTGTTAAAATGGAGAAAACAGACACTTTAGTAATATGGTCCAACTGATTTTGTCTAACTGAAAAAAGGAATATTTAAACATGATCCATACATAAATATTTTAGGCACTCATCTCGTATTCATTACTAGAAAAATTAAAACAAAAATCAAGCATATCAAGGGGGGTAACTTACGCCGAACGTTGCGGCAAATGGCGGATGTCACTCCTTTTCTTTTTTCAATATACCGTATATTTGACTGATTTTTAAATTAGCAGATTATATTTAATTGAGATTAGATAAA
The DNA here is from genome assembly GCF_026571515.1 of Ruditapes philippinarum. NCBI lineage: Eukaryota > Metazoa > Mollusca > Bivalvia > Venerida > Veneridae > Ruditapes > Ruditapes philippinarum. The sequence continues at coordinate 10,473 of NW_026864145.1, forward strand.
TAAAGACCACCCGCTCGCATAATATGAAAAGATATTCAAAGGTCGGACAAACAATATGTAAAGCCGGTACGGATTCGGATTTATGCGCCGCAATATGCGGTCCTGTTCCAGAGTTCCTATGATACATGTATACTCGTACAATCATTTATAATCCATATGTGTAACGCATGATCAACACCACACTTGTGTAATTGTCCGTTATTATGTTATCGCTATTAGCGAAGAATCCCTCTTAAGGTATCGGTTCACACTTAGTAACAATATGACACTGGTTATATTACCATGTTGGTCATGTTGAGCATAATTGTTTATTATACAATAATTGTAATATCTATTTTAATAAACAAATTTACAGATTTTATGAATATTGCTTTCTTTTCTTTTTTGCGTTTTATGTGCTATTTTAATACTGAGTTTTTATGTTTACTACTTTTTTTTATTAAAATTGTAAAATACAGTTTAAGAATTCAATTGTCATATTGACCGACGATTATAAGTCAAAACTTAACTGGAAAAAGTCAGTTAATTATGGTTAATCTTTCAATAAATAATAGTGTTTATTCTTAAACCATGTACATGTACATTTGTATTTTTCTTTATCATTTTTTAAACTATCAATCAATTGAATAATTCATAAAATCTAATTTGTAACTTTGAATAATTCCTCGGCATCTTTACTAAACACTATATATAATAACAAATTAAATAAAATGTTTCAAAGTTGATAGTGTCATATTAATACCATAAAAATGTACGTTTTTCTCAATTATTGAACATCTTTATTGTTTTTATCTCATATAGATAAAATAAAACATGCTATTGTTGTTGTTTTTGGTTATTTTTCGAATTGTAATATTATGTTTATGTATAATAATAATCAATAAATTTGAGAGTTGATGTGTGTTTATTAATTATTGTAACCAAACTAAGTGACAAACATTCATTTTGGAAAAAAGCTTATTTATCTGTAAAATATTTATTCTGTTCTGTAACGATATCAAACATCTACTACAAAACCGGGAGAGACCGGACAATAAACGCGTGATACTAAGTAAATCCCGGTCAAAATAGACCGGGAGAGACCGGGAACTACCGACAGGAGTACATCCCTCTATAAATAGATTTTCGGAATGTTTAGGTCATCAACTCATCATTCTATTTAAAGCGGATACATGTACAACAATAACTTACCATAATAACCCACTGTGTACTACAAAATGATAAATAAAAAACCCCGAAGAGCGCTATTTATTGACGCAAAAGGTTATTTCATTTGAAAATGTTTGCATTGCGAAATTCTCCTGTACATATCGCGACATTTCATTTTTCATTAATAATCACGCACCCTCATACCGATCGGAATGATCGGCTTTTATTATGACCGACTAAAAGGCTCGAGAAGTTGCTGTCGCCCTTTCACAAAATCTGATTTCATTCCATAAGGGGCGTCGCGCTTCGGCGCGGACGCCAAAAAATGGCTATATATGCCTTATGCATATTCAAAGGGCATAACTCAAAGTAATGAATTTAATCCACGCAGTCTGATCAGGATCCATCCTGTTCGCTTACCAACCAACCCTATTAAAAGTAGAGAAACTGATAGCGATCAGCAATAGATCCTGATCAGACTGAGCGGATGCGCAGGCTGGTCTGGATCCATGCTGGTCGCAAACGCACTATGTTGGTTTTGTCATGACACAGCTCATATATATTAAATGCAATGAAGTTTTTAAAGTCACAGAAGCGTGCATACAGTTAATTATCTAAAATGAAGGTATACTAAATGAAATTAAAATAAATCTGTAAGTTTAATAGTCTTGAAATTCTTTAACAACTTTATGGTTGATTGGTCAATTAAAAAAGCATGTGTTTTTACATACTATACATGTAACAACAGAGATAGCCGCCCCAGGTCATTGCGGATTTCCGACGAGATCACAGTGTGCAAGAAAATAATTTGTTTGTCATGTTTAAACAGAGTACCAATAAATTCCTTACATGCCCAAGATTTTATCGCAGTTTCTTCTTAAATAATGTTTTCATTTTAAATGACATCTCATAACTCTGTAATTTTAAAAAATTATGAAAATGTTAACGAATTATCGTCGATGCATTCGTTATTTGAGTTAAACTATATACTTTAGCCTGCACCAAAGCAATGAATTAACTGATGTGATAGATAACGTGTGAAGAATTTAAATTTCATTTGGCAAATAAGTAAATTTCTATTCCATGTTATCACAATACCGTGCTCGGTACACAAACCATTTTGTTTTTTCACCGTGCTTGTATTACAAATTATATCAAAATAAGGAAAGAAATGTTCACAATCGAATTCAGAATAATATTTAAAAGATCGAACTTGAGAAATAAACATTTTAAGAGTTTAATTAGAAACGTGCAAATATTCATATAACTGTAAGACGAACTTTCTCATGTCCTTAGATGTCCTTAGAGTGGCCACGGATCAGAAGCAATCAAGCCTAAAACCGGGAAGGACAATTATAGCCATGGAACGGCCGACAATATTTTCAAGCATTTTCAAAGAGACCCCAACCTGTAAGAATAGTCTGTCACATTAAATAGGCAGTCTAATGGTGGCATGTGCGCGTCAGAGCACGTGCCTCCAGGAAGTTACGTCATGCGCAGGGTACTTTGCTATCTGTCCCTTTTCTTTAAGCTTTTTTTAGTATTTAACCTTATTATTATTATTATTATTATTATTATCATCACCATCATCATCTTTTTCTATTAAGATAAATCTAAGGGCGTTCTACTTAAAGTATGGTTAAAGTATGGTTGCGCGCAAAATTCAAACTGATACAAAATTAGCACGGCTTTAGTCATGTACCCATCCCTTTAAATGTGCGATACGTGTATTTGATGCAATTTGCCCTTGGTCACTCAATGTTCTATTTCAATTAACTTGAATTTCAATGTAAAGTAAACGAATTTAGAAGGTTAAACGATCACATACTTAAAAGCACAAATAAATCTTGCATTTAATGGTGTGTTTTAAGATTATTAGACTCATGGATATATGTAAGTTTGTCATCTCTTAAAATCTTAAATACATTAGTTTTTTCCTTTTCTAAAGATACTATGAAAATGTCAATGCAATTAAATATGATACGTATACATTTGACGAGGGATATTTTTGTCCCAGATTTGAGAATGTAACAGTATATCTGAAATTGAATCGCTGCATTTTTTTTCCCGCCAAGATAAATAAATAATAAAAAAATGTATAGAAATTCACATCACACCAGACAGTTTAAAGATTAAATGCACTCTCATTGTTATTATATAAATGTATATTAGCACAATTTTTATAAAGATAAAGTAATGAGCACTGTCAAACGAAGAAACTGGAAACGGTAAAAAGCAAAGACACTGTAAACGATAAAAAAAAACGATTGAAAAAAGCATTAAAATGAAAAAAAAAGGTACATGATGATTTTAATTTTGTCGTTTTTGGCTTTATTTAGGGATTTTTTTTTCTCTACTTAAAAAATCATTTAAACTAATGGATAAATAAAATGTATGTATGTATTCTTAGTACTAGTATAATGAGCTCATAATAAATCACAAAAATTACAAACTCGGACATTTGACCGTAATGTTCTTCAATAGGGTTCATTTTGGAGCACAAAGAGGTGATTTTTTCTGCGTAATTTCCACAGAATACTTGTATTAACTGAAGAAATCAGATCCTTTTGATCCGAAAATATGCTACTGTTCATTGGCCAGGGAGGCATAGAACGCGCACGTGTTACAGCAACTGTTCTGTTAGTTTATGGCCACATGTCAAGCTGACTGCAAACAAGGGGCTCATGAACCCATCCTAGTCTCTTTTTCTTCTTTACCCTTCCGCGCCAGTCAGTGCACTGGCTGATTTTCAGGTTAGACAAGTTGAGATGAAACACTTGGGTGCGTACCGTAGTACTTAATTAAAAGTTGTCCCACTCGTCAATCTACCGATCTTTCGCCGATGTCCCGTGCCTTTGCGAACCTGCACGCTTCGATAGGTACATGTATGAAATATATGTAGATAAATATGTTGTTACATTACTTGCATCACCACCTCAAAAATACATCGTCAGCTTGTTCACACTAATAAAGGTGAAAGGAAAACATACTTTTAGCAGTTTACTATCTCTATAATTTATATAATTGCACAAAAGAGCTTGCAGTTATAAAGAACTGTAAATAATCTGATCATGACAACAAGGTATCGATTTCATGTCCTAATTAATTCTTGTTTTGAGTGCAAATACTATAAGTTATGTAATGTGTTTGCCTGTATGTATGACAGGCGCACCATATCCTTGATCTGCTATGTAGAAATCTGCCAGTAGCCGTTCTCAATTACATTAACTGATCTGTTTCAGATTGGATAGTTTCAATGGTGCCGATCATCATCATCATTATCATCATTATCATCATCATCATTATCATCATCATCATTACCACCATCATCATCATTACCACCATCATCATCATCATCATTATTGTTATCATCATCATA
>NW_026864146.1:0-42524 GCF_026571515.1 Ruditapes philippinarum
TCTAGAAAGGGTATTGAGCTTGGTTAAAGTTTTCGTACCACACCTAAAGTTCAGGTGAACAACTTTAATCAAGAATTTCAGAAAGGGCCACAACACCATCAAAATTCATACTAAAGTCATTGGCCTTGGATAGTGATCTCCTTATATTGTTTCAAATAAATTTGTGAAATAACAAACAAATATCATTGGTGGTTGTCTGATGAGATACGGTATGCTGCTACATGCAAAATGTTAACAAAAGTCACAGTTGTGCTGACAGTCCCACACCTGGGTGCATGTGTAGGATAGACTGCTAAAAATGCAACATCAAAACTGATAAAAGTATTCATACAGTGTTTTGGGGTTTTTTTGCTTTACATCTGTAATATATAATGATATTATTTTAATATTATGCATATTTTGCCAATGTTGACATAGGATTATCCCTGTTACACATTATACAATTTCACAAGACTTTTTAATCAATCTGCATGAAAGACTTTATAAAAAGCAAGCATAATTTTGACTTTAATCTTGAAATGGCTTTAAATTTTCAAATTTGTTACAATATTCCAAAAAAAATTCACCAAAAATAATAAATCTTCCTTTAAAGATGCCAATGGTCAAGTAAATGTTGTGAATTCAGGCTTTTTATTGGCCTTTAAGGCCTTTGATATGCATGGAAAATATAAACAACCTTTGAAAATGACATGATAAATATTTACACAAAAATAAAGAATGTATATAGCCATAATAGGTGCAAAAAAATAATAATTTTGGCAACCATACTCTGATAAAGCATTAATGGAATTCCATACAAATAAAAACAAATAAGTTACAGAAACAAAATATCACATTCCCATAGCGTTAACATATTAGCATTTTCTTATTGTTTCCAATTTTTTGCATTTAAATTTACCTAACAGACATGAAACAAGCATAAATACATTGTTTATTATCCTTGGGCTAACAGACATGAAACAAGCATATATACATTGTTTGTTATCCTTGGGCTAACAGACATGAAACAAGCATAATTATATACATTGTTATTATCATTGGGCTAACAGACATGTAACAAGCATATATACATTGTTTATTATCCTTGGGCTAACAGACATGAAACAAGCATATATACATTGTTTATTATCCTTGGGCTAACAGACATCAAACAAGCATATATACATTGTTTATTATCCTTGGGCTAACAGACATGAAACAAGCATATATACATTGTTTATTATCCTTGGGCTAACAGACATGAAACAAGCATATATACATTGTTTATTATCCTTGGGCTAACAGACATGAAACAAGCATATATACATTGTTTATTATCCTTGGGCTAACAGACATGAAAAAAGCATATATACATTGTTTATTATCCTTGGGCTAACAGACATGAAACAAGCATATATACATTGTTTATTATCCTTGGGCTAACAGACATGAAACAAGCATATAGACATTGTTTATTATCCTTGGGCTAACAGACATGAAACAAGCATAATTATATACATTGTTATTATCATTGGGCTAACAGACATGAAACAAGCATATATACATTGTTTATTATCCTTGGGCTTACAGACATGAAACAAGCATAAATACATTATTTATTATCCTTGGGCTAACAGACATGAAACAAGCATAATTATATACATTGTTTATTATCCTTGGGCTAACAGACATGAAACAAGCATATATACATTGTTTATTATCCCTGGGCTAACAGACATGAAACAAGCATAAATACATTATTTATTATCCTTGGGCTAACAGACATGAAACAAGCATATAGACATTGTTTATTATCCTTGGGCTAACAGACATGAAACAAGCATATATACATTGTTTATCATCTTTGGCCAAACAGACATGAAACAAGCATATATACATTGTTTATCATCTTTGGCCAAACAGACATGAAACAAGCCAGGGCCATTTTACCCTTCTTTGCTGTAGCCGGTATTCGGCTACTTCCCCAAGCCAACTTACTACCTTTTTTCCCCAAAAAACAGTCTAAAATTCCCCTTCTTGTGAAGATTTTCCCTTTCAGAGAAATGTTTAATCGAAGAAAAAAACTTGTAAGCAAACTTTCTTGTTTAAAAATAGATCATTGTTTTTGTCCAATGAAAGCTAATTATTCAATCAATTACCCACTAGAGGGGTACCTCGATTTAATACAATTGAACATGGGAAAACCCCGCTGAAAGTTATTTTTTTAGTGCACATGTGATTTTTTTACGACAATACGGCGACCGATTTACAATGTCGCAAATGTAAACAATGTCACAAAACAAGAAGAAAATACGATTGAGTGACATTTGTAATTGTTTATGAAAAATTGGACAAATTGTTGACCTTCCTGTAAATGCAAGAGATTAGATGTATCCACTAGCAAGTTTGTGTGTCCTAGTAGCACAACATGCCCAAGTGTGGTAAACCCAAACCAAAATCGCAAGCTAACATTGCAAGCTTGTCACAAGCTTGCTGCAAGCTTAAGTTGCAAGCTTGCTACTGGCTAGTAATTGGAACCTTGCGGCAAGCTTGGGATCAGTTATTTAAAAAAAATCTGACTGCAAACTAGTTAATATTTAAGCTTGCGCAAGCTTAATCGCAAGCTTGCGCAAGCTTAATCGCAAGCTTGCGCAAGCTTAATCGCAAGCTTGCGCAAGCTTAATCGTAAGCTTGCGCAAGCTTATTTGCAAGCTTGCGCAAGTTTATCTGCAAGCCTGCACAGGCTAAGTCGCAAGCTTGTGCATGTATAACTACAAGCTTAATGTATAAGCTTGCGCAAGCTTAATGTATAAGCTTGCGCAAGCTTAATCGCAGGCTTGCAAAAACTGTAAACCCTATTTGGAAAGGGAGCTGCTACGTATAACAGTCTCTGAATCCTATATAACATGCAAAAAAAAAAAGGCATTAATTACCATGATAAACTTATTTAATCATAAATTGTAAAAAGAAGCTGATGTTAAATTTTTCATATACTAATGTTTTCTTCCAATTACCATGGTAAATAGTCCAGCCTTGATGGAATGACATTGAAAAAATCCAGCCTAATTCCAGCATCCCTGAATGTTCTTAAAATGTAAAATTCTGGGATGGAATTCAGCACAGGAATGTTTGGGGTAGAATTTTCATGAGTTTAACATGATCACATATTTCTATCACAAAATTTAATACATATCCTTTAGTCCAAATACAGAATAGAACAGCCTACATTCACTATAACACAGTTTTTTTCTAGCTGCAGGTTTTGGTAGGTTCTTGTTTTCTTAGAATCCAACACTTTGTTTTAAGCAATTATTTTGCTCTTAGTCTGTCAGTGACAAACTATTCAATCTTAAATTTGTTTTAAATGTTTCTGATTATTTAAATTACTATTTCTTTTATCGGTGTCCATTTTTAGTCCTCTGCCAGTGTTTCCTAGAACTTCTTATGGTTGTGCTGACCTTTAAAGATAAAATTCATAATTAATTAAATACAGATGCGGTAATGAACTATGTTTTATTGCATAAATGCAGTTATATTACATATCTTTTAATAACATCGAATCTAATGTTTCAACAGTATTAACTATTAAATATTAACTATGCTTATGCATTTTCAAAAAATACTAAAGCAATGCAGTATATCTTATTTCAATGTGCACAAATGTTTAAGAATTTCTCTGTATGAGAATTAAGTAAATTTGTGACAATATTTATTACCCAGTATGTATTTTTTCAAGAAAAGATGTTGAATAGAAAAGTATTGAGATTTAATAATATACCTTTTCAGGATTAATACTGCACATCATTATTAAACACTGCCGCTATTTCTCACAGTCAGCACTTATGTCCCAGCCTGCAAATAATTTATGTATAATGTAATTTTAGATTGTTCCATTGAAAACACAACACATACATGTAAAATAACAAATGATTATGATTGACCCTGTTCAGCTGTACAACTTAACTACTGATTGTACCATTTAGTCCTATTTAATCAAATTGATTTAATAAATTAATTTGCAGGAAATGAAAAAGATCTACTAACATGCCATTTAAACAATACAAACAATCATTAAAAACAAATCATTGAATAATTTATATTTTACAGATTATACATGTATAGATTAAAAAGAATTATCAGAAAAACAAATGCATGAAGTTGAAAATATAAAAACAACCTTGATCTCTTGTTACAAATGTTAATAATTTGATATATAACCTGTTTCTGCATTAATGTAACTTAAGGTTTATAAATACCTGATTCTGTTGTATATCTCCTTGTCCCAGGTGATTCTGATTGTTATCATACCAATACTTAAACACTTTAAATGTTAAACAAAACAATATCTCCAAAACTGCTAAAATATCAAGTACATCCTCTGCTCTCTTTGCTGACCCAGATATCTTAGAATTCAAATTTTACAACAGTTACTGTAAAACTGGACAGGTCTATCATTATGTAAAGCAGGGTTAATCTACTCATCATTTTAACTTTCATTCTTTGAGCGTAAAAGAAAATATCAAATAGCTAATAGATATATAGATTTTAAAAATCATTAAAAATTTTTGTACAAAAAGATTGCAATGTCCTTCTAGACACATTCTGCATATGAAATTTATAATGTTATCTCTCCCCAAAATAATCACATGGAACAGCCTGATCTGTCGGAATGACCAGGGAGTAAATTAGTCATGCACAGATGGTCAATGAATTTTATCAAGGCTCTGATGTGTGTAGCGTAAAATCTCAGTGGATGTAGTATTTATTTTCCTAAATAAAAGCAATATATATTGATTAATTTAATATAGAATATATGAGATTATTTCATGCACTGTTTTTGTTTTGTTTATTTATTTATTTATTGTTATCCAAAAACATGAATTCTTAGAATTTAAAAATGGCAAGCAATGCAATCCCATCTGATTATTATAGTGTCTGAATGATTGAATCACAGACTTTAATTAATTTATAGTTAAACTTAAAGCCTATAATTAAATGGATATTATTTCATTGTACATAACTTCATGTAGATTTATTGAAATAATAATATGTATTTAACAATCAATTCATTTACTTCTTTTGCACAGACATTTTTTCTGAGATACCCTTTTCCAACTACATGAAATGTATAAAGTGTCAAATTTCAAATCATTTACAGTAACTTGCATTAAAATAGATGATGATTTTATATTTTCTTCGTAAATTTACAATACTGAGCTGAATATATAAAATAACTAATAACTAATAATAAACTTTAGCGTGGTAATCTAGTTTAAACTAGTTAATTATCACTGATACTATCATTTTTGGAATTTTTTTTTTAATGTGTACACTTTTGACAAAAATTTTCTAAGTGTTTCAATTACTTTAACAAGAAATTTCTAAGTGTAGATTTGTACAAAAATTTTCTAAGTGTCTACTAATTGCAAGCTTGCGGCATTGCAAGCTTACATCAAATGTTTGCAAGCTTGCATGAATTTTAAACAAGCTTGCAATATATTTCAAAAGTCATCGCAAGCTTGCGCAAGCTTGTTGCAAGCATGCAGCAACCTTGTATTTAAGCTGTAAGCTTGCGGCAAGCTTGTGACAAGCTTGCGGCAAGCTTGTCGCAGGCATGCATTTTGGTTTGGGAATAGCGAGTCTAGCACAACAGTGCAAGTAACAGTGATACAGTGGGAACTGATAATAATGTTCGCTCTGAATCAAATCAAGAACCCTCACATGTCCTACGTAAATTTTCTATAATAAAGAAATATGAGTCGATGTATTATTGGGCAAATAAAAAGTGGCAATAAATTGATCTGTAAAAAAATCCCTTTAACTTATGTTGGACAGAAAGCTCCTAAAATAAGTGTTTGGAGGAAAATATGCAAATATATTACGATATTTCCTCCAAATGTATGATTTAAATAAGTCTTTATTTATAGTAATAATGGTTAAACTGCATGAAACCCCAAAAGTATGAAAACCGCGCATTTTTTCCCCACAAAAAGGGCTAGGGCGCCTTCCCCAAAACTAGTGAAAAGGCCCTGCAAGCATACACTGTATATTATCATTGGCCTAAACAACATAAAACAAATGCACAACTGGTGTAAGGAGACAGGAAACAAAAGTACAGTTTATATTATCCTTGGCCTAAACAACATAAAACAAATATACATTATAAATTATCCATAGCCTAAGCTTTGATTACTGAAATGTTTGGCAACAATATCAACAAAGCATTTGTACATCATTAAACATCAGCTTCATAATATATTCCTACACCAGGCACTACTTTCAGCTGTCTGCCAGTCAGATTTCTACAGAAATAAATTATCTATTACCTTAGCATAAAGATCTACTAAAACTTAAACTTTCTTTCTTTTTTAAAAAAATAAAATTGAGCCCTGTTTAGATTTTGATGAACAAGCAAAAATAGAAATTAGCACAATGAAAATATCAATAATTACTTCTATATTTCTTTAAATCATCACATTATTAGTCACAAAATTTGTCAGTTTTATGTTATATTATATTTTTTTAAAGATAAGTAAAATTTAATTTATTCCACTTCTTAATAATTCCTTAGGTTCTGAATTAGTATCTTACAGGAAGTGTAGAAATTTGTATACTAACAAACCACTTCAAATATAGCCAGCTATCATACCACAAAATTATCATTTCCGATATGAAATTTGTAAAATATTTCCTGCATGATAATGGTCAAGACACAAATGATTTCATTTTAATTTAAGCTAGGGTGTAGGGTTGAAAATGTTTGTCTTAATTAACCATATTAGACTTCCTTAATTGACTGTAATTTAGCCCTACTCAGTATTATTTATAACACAGCATGTGTGTATTAGTGTAAGAAGTACTGAGACATTTAATTAAATAACTTATCTCAGACTTTGACAACTTTAACTTCACAAATCACAAATTGAATAAACTTTAGTATTTTTATATCAAAATTCCTCATATTCAAGAAGCTTAAATATATAATTATATAATTATGGCAACTGTGCTAAAAATCAATAAACAAAAATTCACATTTTAAAAACAAAAATTCACATTTTTAAACCGTCAAATTCTAACGCACACCTGAGAAATCTTTATAAGAATGGTTCCTAAACCTATAGTGAACAGAGAACGAAATAATATTTTTTATTTTGCCTTATCTCAATTGGCAGACTTTGAAAAAGCCACACAGGCATGTTTTACTGGCAATCTTGTTTAAAATATCTTCTGTATAAATCTGTATGACTAACATGTATAAACATTTTATCTCTGTTTTATGATTATTTACTTTTCCCTACAAAATATTTCACCAGAAACATATCAATGTTGTTTCTACAGATCTGTTTGAAGATATAAACAAAGAAAATTGTGAATTGCTAGGAAATATATACAGCATTTTAGACTTAAGTAACATAGAGCATACCCGATCTCTCCCTTATAAAATAGTTGTTAGAGGTCAAAAATAAATTTAGTATTTCTTAAAGCTTAGACGTGACATCACATTTATGCAATTCTGTTAGAAATTAAACATCATTTTTTCTTTATGTTTTTAAAATAATGTTCACAAATCACAATATTTTTTTTTTACATCTCTAATACTTGTAGTCATATCTTCTTCTTTTTCTTCTACCTATTCATAAATGAATTTCTCATAGTTTGATTTAAATAACCCTGTGCTCCATAATTTGTTATTAGGGTATTTTTTATGAAGTGACAAGTTGATACTTCCAAATTTTTTAAATTACACTGATCTGGACAAAAATTGAGTATGAAAATTGTCAAAGTAGAAATAAACTATAAAAAAATATGCAACAGAGCTATGGAACCATGGTTCCACATCGTCAGATACCCATGACCTAACCATTAACATTTATCAGTTATGTTATGTTACATGTATCAAATGTCTGAGGGTATATGAGGATCTATATGATCTGTACAACTATGTATCAATTACCTCCAATTAATGCTTTTTTAATAAAGTAATTAATTAATTAATATATGTCCCAAATAAACGGGACCGGATTGCCCAAATTACCAATATTAAGTTTGACTGAGATCAGATTCCAGCATAATATCAGGAGGGGTGGGAGACCAGGGGGGGGGCCCCGGGGGGGGGGCATATAAAATTACCTTAATTTATATTTAACTTAATAATGAATCAAGAATCAAAGTGATGATGATGTTGCTTACACTAATGATGTAGTCCAACTAATTAGACTTGTCAAAAAGACACCGAGATAATTTTGGACGGGCGCTGTCTTTTTCCAACGGTTTGACAGTAAGAAAAAAAAAGTCTGTAAAATGGGTTAAACCGTTCACGCCAAATTAATTAGGCTAACTAATGATGGTACTAGACTTTCCTAGAAAAAATGTTGAGGAAAACAAAAATAAAAAAAGATAAAACACAAAGTGGAAACACAAGTGCATCAGAAAAAAAGAATTTTAAAGGGAAATGGCAAATTATTTTTTTCTTAATAAATAAATTTAATTTAGTCATACTATTTTTTTTATAAAAGATAAATTCTGATAACCCACTTTCCAGTAACCTTTTCTATTTAATTTCTTCACAATCCATTCACAGTTTACAGTACTAGGTAAAGGTGTGTCATACTCTCATGAAGATATCAGGGTAATACATCTTGGAATTTAACAGTTTACTTTCCATTTATCACCGACTTGTAGACATAATCAGTGTTTTATAATTGACAGTTTGCAGCCTGGAGTTATGGCAAAAAAAGCTTCTGTATATTTATATGACTCACCCATACGTATCAAATGAGTGAAATTTTGTAAAAATGTGATTTTTCATTTTGTCTGGAACGATCACCTGTGGTCTGCCAAGTGTTCCCAGGTGTGTAGTAATTATTTATTCAAGAGTTAAAAAGTTCAGGGCTTATCAGCACTCTGAGTCACAATAACTTTACAGACAAATTGAAAATGTGTATGAAGATTGCTTGAATAAATTCACAAACACAGAAAAACACTTTTTTTGATTGATTCATACAATTTGCATTATACATTGTAATTAAATGCAAAGATTTGCATACATTAATTAATATATTAATTAATTGATTAATGCTAAAACTTAATTTACTCATATATAAATACATGTATTCAGTAAATAATACACAGTGACAGGTTACTGTAAAAAATTCTCTTGGATTCAGATTTATCACTAACTTGCCAAAACTTTTTCTATACATCAGCAATATCGCTTTTCTTTGTTAATTGGTTTTGTCAATTACTGTTTCCTAACCCAATTATTGTTGCTTTTTCTATAAACATTGTGAACTGTTAGGGTTATATAAATTATCAGAGAGATACATAATTATCATAGAGATAAAGTGACATATACTGATCCTAGTGTGCAAATGTAGAAAGTCATAAAAAGTGGGATTTTTTGCTATTATTCACAGTATTTGATTTTATTTCCTATGTAGAAATAATAAATAACCCATGTGACTCACAGAAATTTCTATAAATATCGTTTGAAATGTATCGGTGGTATTAGAATTTTAAACAAGATTGCATTTGATAAAAATGCTATGCCACCGCATGGTTCAAATTTCATAGCTGTACACCAAAGGACAAGAAAGTAGGTCACATCATCAAAATCTAGGTCACCTGATATCAAAGTTCAATTTTACAACTAAAACTGTGCACATGGTCAAAATGTCATTGCTGTACATCAAAGGACAAGAAAGTAGGTCACTGTCCCCTTGGGCAAGGCATAATTTTGACCCAAGGGTTTAATTCAAAACAATTTTGATACAGGTCCACCAAACAACATTTCAAGTCAAATATCTAAGCTATAGCTTTCTCCCATTCAGAAAACATTTGTTTTATTTTCTGTTTTTACTATGTGTACATAATGAGAATCACTGCCTCCGGGCAGGGCCAATTTTGACACCAGGGGAAAATTTTGAACAACTTTGGTAGAGGACCTATAAATGATATTATATATCAAACATCAAAGCTCTATGCCTTGTACCTTCAGACAAAAATATTTTTTATTTTTTTCACTATATGTACATAATGAAAATCAATGACCCCCGGGGCGGAACCAATTTTGACCCCAGGGCTATAATTTGAACAATCTTGCCAGAGGTTCACTACACAATGTTTCATGCAAAACATCTTAACTCTAGCCTTGTAAATTTAGAGAAGATGATTTTTTTAAGTTTGTACTATATACATATAAGGAAAACCTATGGCCACCAGGGGGCGGGGCTAATTTTGACACAAGAGGCAAAATTTGAATAAATTTTGTAGAGTACCTTCAGATGATATAATTTAACAAATATTAAAGCTCTAAGCCTTGTACCTTCAGACAATAAGATTTATTTATTTTTTACTATATGTATATATTGAAATCAATGACCCCAAGGGCGGGGGCAATTTTGACCCCAGGGCTATAATTTGAACAATCTTGCTAGAGGTTTACTACACAATGTTTCATGCAAAATATCTAACCTCTAGCATTTGTCAATTGCTAGATGAATTTTTTTTGAAGTTTTTACTATTACTATAAGTTTTTACTATATACATATATTACTATAAGTTTTTACTATATACATATAAGGAAAACCAATGACCCCCGGGGCGGGGCCGATTTTGACCCCAGGGCTATAATTTGAACAATCTGGGTAGAGGTCTACCAGACAATGCCTTACGCAAAATATATAAGCTCTAGGCCTTTTGGGTCTTTACAAGAAGGTGTTTTAAGTTTTTACTATATGTACATATAGTGAAATTCAATGACCCCGGGGCGGGGCCGATTTTGACCCAAGGGCTATAATTTGAACAATCTTGGTAAGGGTCTACCAGAAGATGCCTTATGCAAAATATCTAAGCTCTAGGCCTTTTGGGTTTTTACAAGAAGGTATTTTAAGTTTTTACTATATGTACAAATTGAAAATCAATGACCCGGGAGCAGGGCCAATTTTGACCCCTGGGCTATTATTTGAACAATCGTGGTAGAAGTTTACCAGACAATGCCTTATGCAAAATACTTTTGCTCTTAGACTAGGCCTTTGGGTTTTTACAAGAATATTTTTTTAAATTTTTTTTTATAATTCCTTTTGGTTGCCATGCCAACCAGATTTCTGCATGGAATGAAATTCTTTGAACAACTTTGGAAGCCCTTCACCCAAGGAACAATCCTGCCAAGTTTGGTTGAAATTGGACTAGTGGTTTTTCACAAGAAGATTTTTTTAAGTTCACTATATAATCTATATAACACACACACAAACACACACACAAACACACACACACACAGGTGAATCGCTATATGCCACCGCATCGCAGATGCTGCGGTGGCATAAAAAGAACCTGGCAGTCTTTTTATTAATGTAATTTTGGTAGTTCTTAAATTATGGCCTAAACATTTCAAATACATTGCCATCATCATTATAATTAAAGTCAATCAAAAGTCTTTTATCTTATTCATTTACGGAATAGAATACATACTTACAGTAATCAATTCAGTCTGTATAATATTCAGTCTGATTCCGCAATGAATAATTAAAGGCAAGTTTAAATCGGAATCTCTTTGACTGCTGAGCATTATAGTCAAGTGCACTTAATAATTGTCATGCTGTTTTTTCCTCAATTAGTTTTACAATTATTAATTGTCTTTTATCCAAATACCCGAGTACCCAGCTTAATATCTATAAATGGACTAATGTCAATGAAACCATTCATTATTTTAAAGGGTAATTTTCATATTATGTTGTTACTCAAAATAGCAAACAGTGCAGACTGTAGGATTATTTGGCGCAGGATGTGCCAATTTGAATCTGTTTCATTAATTTTAATATTCACTGGTCTTTTACTCGGGTCCACTTCAATAGAATCTGAAGTTCTCACCAGCAAGCTCTGACACTGAGCTCAGTATTAAAAGCCTGCCCGTACTGTTATGTTTCTCCTATGATCACAATTAACTGTCTGTATAAGTATTAAAACAAAATCTTACATAACACAGTGATTGAAGTTTTCCACTTTAAGACATTGGTCAAGAATTTAAATCCCCAATCATTATATTAAACTCAATTAATTCATAAATCAAATCAATAAACACAACTTAAATTCACATTAAATCCAAAAGAACTGACTGTCAAAAATATCAAATCAATAAACACAACTTAAATTCACATTAAATCCAAAAGAACTGACTGTCAAAAATATTAATGACAATTAATAAATGCATGGTATGAAATAATGTAGATGAATCACCACATGAACTGAACAAAAACTTCTTTATCACACAGTTATTTAAAGGAGCTCCACTGAGGTCAAAAAGCTAGGCTAAAACATAAAGTTTGAATTTCAAACAATAAAGATCAAATGCATTAAAAAGTGGAAAAATCTGCAAAAGTTCAGAAATTATGAAAAATACACAGATTTAAATTGAAAATCAATTTTTAGTATGATTTTTTTTAGCTCATTTCAATTTTTCTTCATATTTCTTCAATTCTGTCAATATTGTAGGCAGAGTTATCCAACTTGTCAATCTGATGTACCTTGTTACTATAAATGAGTATTGTAAGTTTCAATTGAATATCTCGAGCAATAATTGAGATATTTGACTTTACAAAAAACTTTAACCAAAATTTTAAGTTAAAAAGGGGCATAATTCTGTCAATATTGTAGGCAGAGTTATCCAACTTGTCAATCTGATGTACCTTGTTACTATAAATAAGTATTGTAAGTTTCAATTGAATATCTCAAGCAATAATTGAGATATTTGACTTTACAAAAAACTTTAACCAACGCAGACGCGGACGCCGACGCCGGGGCGACTACAATAGCTCTCATATTCTTCGAATAGTCGAGCTAAAAACTTACAAAAACTAAATGACTTGAAACACATTAAAATAAGTTTCTCCCACACCTTCTAAGGGGTTACTACAGAAGATTTTTTTTATTCTATTGTGGAATGATATTTTAAAATCTAAATTTTAAAACATAACAATAATCTAATAGTTAAAGAACTGTGAATGTTTCTTTTCAAGACATCATTTAATAACTATATTGTCCTGACCAAAAGATGGATATCAATATTTTGTAAAATGGTTATTGAGACAGCGTAATTAATTTACTTTCTTCCAATTTATAAAATATAATGAAATGTTAAAGATCATAAATACTTTAAATTGCCTAATTATTAGCAATAAACTTATAATAGTCCATACTTACTTGTAGCCGTCTTGCAGTGACGGAATTATAACCTATGCCTAACCGGTACAGACCAACATCTGCCAACACATCCATGCAGACTGATGATACAAGGTCTGTACTGTTCAATACATATTTCAAAATTAACCCTTAATCTGTTTTATAGTTTGTCCAGATTGACAGAATGAAAGTCCATACAAGATATTTTAAGTCAGGTAAAAGTTAACATGGTTAATTAATAAAACAATATGGACTGGCAGACATTTTGTCACATTAGTCCAATAACAGGTTATCTCCTTTTAAATCATATAAGATGATGATTTCTTAAATAATAAACACAATGGCTTATTGTGACAGTGACAGTCTGGTTAATTGATAAAAAGTTTCCGAGTTGTAAGTCCAGTATAGAAATGTCAACTTATAAAGTTTAGTTGTAATTATATTATTTGTTACTGTTAACAAGTATTTTATGGCAAATGTTTGTGTGCCCTTTAAGAGGATTCTTTATAAATTATGTTTTGTTTGTTTGTTTGTTTTGGGTTTTATGTCACATCGACACAGTATTTATTAGGTCATATCGCGACCTTCTAGCTAAATTACTGGTGGAGGAAGACCTCAGGTGTCCTTCCATGCAATTTATTTCAGACAAAAAATTGAATGGGTACCTGAGTAGAACCACCGACGTTCCATAATTCTTTATATGTAAAAGAAATTATAACCAGATGTTCAATTTTTATTTATTCTTAACAGGTAATACATAAACTGAAATTTTGTATTTATAAATTAATTCTAATATCAAACTCCACTAAGGTCCACAAGCATCTACAAATAAATTAAGTTTAAATTTCTTAAATATACCCTATATCATCTGGTGCATTGATATGCAAAAAAATATTCAGAAATATAAGTGCTATTAAAATTGTCTTATCCGAATTTGTTTCTGGAAAAACAGAAAGTCAGCATTTTAGTGACCTGAAATTTTACACACAAGTTGATGGTGACGAGACCAAATTACATCAAATGGAAGGTTAATCTCGAAAAATTATTTTCAGTCCCATCATGTCAAAAAAACCTCAGTGTTATATTAATAACACCCTTATATTAATTAATACCCTTAGTTATACCCTTTAAATTAATTAATTGCAAATTTGAGTGAAGAAAGCATTGTTTCAAGTTTAAATTTACATTGAAAAAATTAATATGCTCATTATGCTAGGGTACCTGTCTCAATCACTAAACAATACATAATACATGAACATAGATTTTATGTATTTCTTTACAATAAAATAATCACAAACACAACAGTTTATAGAATATAACAATTTCCACACAATTTTAAAGAAAACCTTTAAAGTAACTTTAAATCCAATTAATTACCTGATGCCAAAAATATATCAGATAAAAATTATAAATTAAAAAAATTATCAAAATTTAATCCTTTGAAAAATCACAGAATAATCTACCTGAATCAGACAGTCCTCTCACTGATACTGATTGCAAGCCTCTCTATAAGACTGATTGGCAAGCCTCTCACAGACTTAGATCTTGGCAGATTTACCTGATAAGTTCAGTTCCTTGTTACAAATTATTTCTGACAGCAATAATTCAATGTTTGGCTATATACAAGCTTATATTTCATTTTTAATGACATCTTTATGTTTCCTTCATAACAAAGAAGCCTCAAAAATATAGGAAACAACAGATAAATGATTCAGCATTATATATTTTATGTAAATGAAAAACAACAGGAAGATCTTCACAAAATAGATGCGAATTTCTGAAATCAAATGTTTGTTGTCTGTCAGTTGATCCCTACATATCTGAAGTAAAATATCTACATGTAATATACTGTATAATTTTTAAGTAGCAGTATGTTTATCTTTGTTGCAGTTAAAGCAGCATGCCTCCAGATTCATGCTTATTTTTCATAAAAATTTTGAAAATGTATCTAAAAGTAAAATACACATGTATCATAAAGTGAACAAAGAAAGTAATTTACACATTGCATACAGCACTTGCAATCCACATACATTACAAAAAAAGAGGTCAAAATATACATAAATACCTCTTACTGCGTTAATAACACATAGAATTATAGTGATTGATACTGCAAAATCAGTCATTAATCGCTCATAACATATTAATAATTAATTTAATATTGAATTTTTTACTTTTCTTAAGATCTTTATATATTTTTCTAAATATTGAATTTCTTGGAATATTTGGGCTAATCTGGAGGCGTGCAGCTTTAAAGAAGTAACATTTTAAATTATTGTCCCCGATTTATTTTTTTCTAAGATCTGAAAAATTACTGCAAATACATGTAGAATGACTTTATAATCTGCTATTAGTATTTCTTAACTTACTCATGATTAACACAAAATTAAATAGTTTTACTTTTTTATTGGCATTTAATTATGTGACTTATTTTTAAATTCTTTTAAAAAGTTTTTTTTTTTCCTTCTTATTTATAAAGTTAAATTTACATATTATTATATCATTATAACTGTGCAGTGACTGTGAGCAATTACTGCACAAATTTCATCCAAAGGTACTTTTATTGATCGATTCTGGTCCACAGGTGGCAGTATCGGTGTTTGGACCGATACTGCCACCTGTGTTCTGGTCCATACAATGTAACCACTGGGTAATACTAAGAGAAATAGATTATAAGTGTAAAAGCCATCGAAGAGCACAACACTGATCACTGTTCAACAATATAAAAATGCTCTTGAAGGCTCAAAACTAATTTATTATTATGGTTAAAATTCAAAAAGTTAATAAACCAATAATTACATAAAAATATAATCTGGTAACACTGTTACATAGGACTCAAAACTAGATGATGAATCCAAAGCAATTAAATGAAAGGTATCAAAAACTTGCATTGAGTCATTTGACAATAAAAGTGCCTATTATCAGTTTTTGCTTGGCCTATCCTAGTGAAATATTTCTCGCATGAAAATTATGCACTCCTGCTGATAATTATCTTACAGTATAACATTATCTTACAGTATAACATTATCTGCACAGTATTCTGCATCTAGGAAAATCGACACTCATCTATGATACCTGTATAGTGAATGTATGAAGTTACATGCCACAAAGTGCTGAGCAACGCATGCACCTGTTTAGGTCATTAGGTCACCTTGTTTGCTTGGATTACTGGCTTGATAAGTAATTAGGTATTTGTCAGCCTTTTATTTTGAAAGTATTTTTCAAGGATATTAAGGCATTAGATATAACTCATTACCCTCTTAGTAACCTCTGTACCCCCTCCCCCCCCCCCCCCCCCAAAAAAGAGAAAAATATCATTCAAAATATAATTATGTCAATACAAAATCAAACAATAAAGTTCATAATATCAGTAAAAGATTTTGTAATAAAGAGGGGCCAAGTGGTAATAGCTCATAGGGTAGGACTAGAAATGTAAGGATTGCTAGCTCAGTGTGGGTTCAAGTTTCATTGCACAAGAAACTCTACATTCATTGCTTAGAACTGGTTTGCTCCAGGAACAAATTCGAGAGTGTGTCTATGATCTTTTGCTTGTTCTGTTATACACCAAGGCCAAGACAATAAAAATATTGCTTAAGGTGATGAAAGCTCCCAAAACTTGGAAGATTTGTCAATGTATTTCAATGTTCATCAGTCAATAAACAAAACAGCAGAGCTATAAAATCAGAGTGTTTTAAGCACCAGTGTGACCTTGACCCCAATAAACCAAAGTATGGGGACAACTGAAGGCAAATTGTAGCTTCTAAATATGAAAGACTTCAGTCATAAAGGTTGCATGATCGAAAATTGAAAGAAAACCTGTTTTTATCAGTCTCCTACCAAGTTGACCTTTACCTAAAGTCATGAGACCATATTACAAGATATTTTCCAATCAACTAATGAAAGACATTAGTCAAGGAATATAGCACGATAAGCAAAAGTATACAAAAATATTTTTAGCACTGGTGACCTTTACCTTTGCGTCCTGAGACTTACTCTACCAAAAGTAAGAGAACCATCCAAGGTATCTACTTATCAAACACAAAAGCTGGATAAGCAAAAATGTAATACAATAAATATCTATTTTATTTGTATCAGTGACCTTCACCATGACCCAAGTGACCCCTCACAATACACTGTCTTTGTCCTCGAGAGAGGTTCAACACAAATGAATATAGATAGACCTATAATTTATACCAACAAGAGCTGTCGGTAGGACAGCAACTCTCGACTATTTTTTGCGCTTGATAGTAAAAAAGCCTAAATAATGTAAAATTTTCTAAGTAAACAAAAGGGCAAAAATTTTCTTTTAATCCACATTACAGTTATAGGCCTTGGAGAGAGTCCTATTATGCTCTCAAAGAAGAGTATTAAATTTCAACTTCCGTGTAGTTTCAGAGCCATATGTCTATGGACTTTGAAAATGTTTGAGGTATTACAAAATCTTTAACATAAATTCTAAGTCAAAAAAGGGGCATAATTCTGTCAAATGCTTGATACAGTTACGTACCTCCTCCTGTTTACAGGTTGGGGTCATGATGGTGAACAAGTGTGCACAGTTTCAAAGCCATATGTCTATGGACTATGAAAATATTTGAGGTTACATTACAAAACTTTAAAGTAAATTCTAAGTCGAAAAAAGGGCACAATTCTGTCAAAATGCTTGATACAGTTACCTCCTCCTGTCTGCAGGTTGGGGTTATGATGCTGAACAAGTGTGCAAAGTTTCAAAGCCAAATGTCAATGGACTTTGAAAATATTTAAGGTATTACAAAAACTTTAACATAAGTGGTTGCGCCGATGCAAACACCGACGCAGACGCTCGGGTGACTACAATAGCTCTACTTATTCTTATCGAATAGTCGAGCTTAAAATTATAAGACCACAAAAGGTATGTATATTAAACCTATTAGATGTGACATCTGATGATTCATCAGCTGCTCTTCTTTGGACATTTGCAAATTATCGTAAAATCCTGATTTAACGCCCCAACCCTAATTAATGCCCCCACCCACTTTTGAAAACCTTGTGTATAATTTAAACAAAGAAAATAAAAGAAAATAAATAAACGCTCTTACTAGTTCAGCGATTTATGGTATATCCAATATCATTCCATTTATGAAAAATATCCATGAATGAAAACTTAAACACTTTAAAGTTCACTAAAATATAGTGTAGTCTGCTTGAAAACAGTAAATGTTAAAAACACAAAACGGTAAACATAATCACAGTACACATTATTGATATAGCTTTTCACCTGGACAACTACACAGATCTGGAAGTGGGCCTGTTGACACATTGTAAATTAGGAAAGTAGCATTGGTTACGTCAGATTGTCGGCAAGATCCTTTTTTTTAAAATCTTTATTAAACGCACCCTTTGGATAAATGTTACGCCCCAGGGGAGCGTTAAATCAGGATTTTACGATACACAAGCAGACCTTGGAATTTATGCTTTGTGGGAGAAATAGGAGGGGTCCTGAAACTGAGCCTTGGGTGACACCTGAAGGTACTGGGATGGGGTTCGAGCTGCTGCCATTTGGCACAAGAGACTGCAACCTGTTATCTAGAAAACTTTTGTCCCTTCTTAAAGTTTGACCTCTGAAATGCAGATTCCATAGTTCTGTATTTCAAACAGTAATTTCTCATGACTGACCCTATTGAAAGCCTTTCTGAAGTCTAAAAGAATCAGATCCACTTGCTTTTTCCTCATATAGTACTGAGGTGACCATTGGTCTTTTACTAATTAGTTCTGGGGCCCATAACTTTATATGTCGCTTTTATTTTGACATGCAAACAGGTTTAGCTATACTGGTCGAGGAACATCAACCGGACACTTTTTGAACATTTTTCCTGCAAATTTCATAATTTTTAACCTAGAGACCAAAAAATTTGACACAGTTTAGCTAGGTTCTTCTCCTAACTAACAAACTAGTTTGTTTATTTCTGATTGTATTGACACTTATATCTGAGGCTCGACAATGAGGGTATCAAAATTACCTAAATTGTCTACACTACTGTACCATCATCCATGTGTCCGGACAGATATGTACATGATGTGATTTAATTCAGATAAAAGCTTGGGTGTGTTGATTTTTGATTTGTTACATGATATACAATATGTCAGCAACAAATGCTGAAGTTTTGGATATTCTATTATTCACTCTGCAAATGATTATAGCTGGTATATGAGGTCAGGCATTGCTTTCTTGACCCCCAAATTTCAACGTCAACATTCTTGAAATTGACATTAAAATATTACCATTTACAGAGGTTGCAATAAATTTATTACTTAATTTTAAAAGAAACATTAACTTATTGTTGATAAAAAAGTGACTGACAACCACTGAACAAAGAAAATACTAAATTAAGCATTTTAGGGACCGTCCGGGTTTGGTGGTTGTCCGGTTTTGGTGGTCCCCAACCAGTACTATATAAAACCTGTTCGCTTATGTCCCTTTAGCTAGTAACTAACAAGTATACTACATAAATACTTTCAATGTGACACAGAATTTAATATCTTGGAATTTATTAATAACACAAAATATTAATAGTATTAAACTGTTAAACATACACGGGAATTAATTAAATGGTAATAATTTAGTGATGTTCAACCTGTAAACAAACCGGTTGCTTTCTCGCGAAATCGTATGATTATCATATTAATGCAACAAAAAAGAAAAAGAAAACATTGTATGGTAGTGAACACTATTTAAGAAAATATTGAAACTTATTCTGTTAATATTTATTCCAAAATTATTCTGTAATAAATCCTTACCTTTATTTTGTTGTTAGAATTTTTCAGTTTGTTTACATTTTTCCCGTGTCACTAGGTTAAAGGTTACTATTGATTTTCTTGGGAGAGGTTGAACAATACTATACACATTCCCTACCCGTTTAATTAATTTTAATCATCAGATTACAATAAGAATTTCACCACGACAGATTTGTTATCAAAAGAGCACATGACAAAGTTTGTGGTTAAATCTATTGTTATTCAAATAAGAAGGTCATAGTAGGGATCTATCAATTGGGACATGTTGTACTAGGGGATGGACCACAGGAACTTGAAATTCTATCAATATTAATGATAATATCCAAAATATACCCCCTATACAGTATTATACTGTATAGGGGGTATATTTTGGATATTATTAATATTGATAGAATTTCAAGTTCCTGTGGATGGACTTTCAAGTTACCAAAATTGATCCTTATCAGTTTTGAGACTCAAGCTTTTTAAACACGACTGAACTATATATAAAGAGCACCTAGTTATTAATTGTATCAATTTTTATGTGCCCATTATAAATGCCCAAGAAATGTTTTTACTTTTATTTCCCAAAAGTTCTTTTTTTTTTTTTTTGAAGTTATACTTTTCAAAAAGCTATTAATATTCAAGTTACCTGAACCATCGTTTGCTTTTGTTTTATTTTGGCATACAGTATAATTTATTTAGTACTTTGTAGGAAAGTCAAATGCTAGATTGATTATATTCTGCTTTTTTTACATCATATATATAATAATTATCCCCGTAGGCTTTATTTTCTCAGATAATAAGTATCTAACATGCTATTGAGCTATCATTTATGATTTAGATGTTATAAAATAGTGAGAAACGGAATCTCTTGAGAATACACATACAAAGCATCAATTTTTTAGAATGCACAGGCCCGGTTCATGAAGGGTACTGGTAGTTGCAAGCTAATGTCCATGCCCCCTAGCAAGGGCTCAAGCAGAATTCAACATTTAAACCTGAAAATGTTAAAATTGTAAATTTTGGAAACATCTCGATGCCTTGGTGCGAAAGGGTTGTAACTCATAATTTCACCGAAAATGGTTTTATGGTATTTTTCAATGTAGGAGAAATATACACACATGTTGTAAAAATATTGAACTTGAAAGCTAAAATTAAACTACCAAAAAGTATATATGTCCAAAGGTTGTAACTCAAACAGACATATTTTGTTGGTGCGAAACGGTTGTAACTTAAGTTACAACCGTTTCGCACCAACATTTTGATAATATTTTGAATAAATCCTAGTGCAAAACAGTTGTATCTCAATATCTTATATCATATTCTGTGAAATATTTAGTGCATTATTTCTTTCAAACTAACTAACAAGTTTATAAAACAGTCTCAGCTTCTGATTCCTTGTTATTTACATTATAAATTGGTAAGCTTTCAGACATAATACAAGAATTTGAATAACTTACACATATTTCAAACATAAATCAATTCCAATGCTTGTTAAAGAAACAATATCATAGTACATTGCTTTTTTTGACTAACAGTACTGTTATAGTGATTTTTTTTCAACATAAAAATTGTCATTGGTATAATGTTGCATTGTTTGCAAAATAGCAAGTAAAAGTAATGGACTTATTTTGGTTTTACGAAAATGAAATTACCGTAACTCAAAATAAATTTATTATAAATAATTATTGTCATACAATATATTATGATTGTATCATAGTTTGGAGACTAGAGTTAAATTGCATACCAATACAAGCACATTGCTTTAACTCACTGTCAGACTGGAGGTTGCTAAATGTTAACTGGTTCATTTTTTCTGGTTTTTACATATTGTGAAGACAGGGAAGGAGATAACAGTAGAAAAGTCATATTCGGATGATTATACATTTGGTACTTTTTTCTTGGATGACTGGGAATGTGTTGTTTTTTTTGCCTAAGATACAAAAGAGAAAGAACATTAAAACAATCGGCAATCTGATTTATACTCTCATACAAATCCGACAGCCTCGTGTTTCGATGCTTTTTTAATTACTAAATATTAAAATAACTTAAAGAAATTATACAATTATTACTCAATTCTTTATTTGGTTTTAAACTTACATGAATTACTTTTATAACTTACATGTATTACTATTGGAATATTTTCATGTTTTGTCAAAGACAAATTGTATAAATTAAAATTGTACTACAATTTATTTACATTACAAGACAATGTCTGACTAGATATGTGAACAAATTTTTCTTTGACAACATATTGTAAACAGTAAGTTTAGATACATATTGATATACATATGTATAGACAAAAGTATTACAATATATTCTAACACGACCCACATTTTTCCCTATTGAACATAGAAAAACCGAAAGTGTGTGTTATTATGCAATAAAATCACTGTTTGACGTTCATTATACATTATACACCTGACGTAACCACTAAAGATGTGACGCGCTGACAATAAGTACGGAAACAAATCAGGCGCAATTTAGCTAATTACCATATACGGCAGCATCTATTTGTTGATGTCGTGTTAGAATCGAAATAATATATCCAAATCGGTGATTTTATTGCTTGTCATTCGGATGCTGATCGTTATATATAATTCCCCGCATCCGAACTCCAAACAGTGATGTTATTGAGCAATAAAATCACAGTTTGGGATATATTATTTCTTAAATAAAAGGTGTTTATGTGTAGATAATTAAGATAATATATCCCAAACTGTGATTTTATCGCTCAATAAAATCACTGTTTGGAGGTTGGATGTGTGGAATTACGCCAGGGAGTAGCCAGAGTGATATAATAATGCACATTCAATCAACAAACAGTGATTTTATTAAGTGATAAAATCACCAATTTGGATATATTATTTTGATTCTAACACAACATCAACAAATAAAATTTTAATGCTGTACCTTATATATAGCTAAATTGCGCCTGATTTGTTTCCGTACTCATTTTCAGTGCGTTACATTTTTAGTGGTTACTTTGCGTGTATAATGATTACGTCATTTGTCTTAATATAGAATGTCAAACAGTGATTTTATTGCATAATAACTCACACTTTCGATCTTCTATGCTCAATAGGGAAAAATGCGGGTCGTGTTCGAATATTAAGTAAAATATGTTATTGACCCTTTGTTTTCTGTTAGATAAAAGTAAATTATCAGATATATTCTATCTGCTATTTAAAATCATTCTTAAAGATGTTAATCTCTTCCTCAGCTGTATGTGCGTTTGTGTGCACACCTGTGAATTTTATTGGGTGGGGGGATTGCATTTTGTAATTGTTATTATTTGCAGGCCTTATTTTTTTTCTCATTTAATTACTGACTGATTTATATCATAATAAACAATGAAATTTGGGACTGTAAAGAGTTGTAAGAATAGCATGAGCTAAGAAGCTTAGAACATCTATTATCATCTTTCTCATACTTTTGGCTTAATAGTAAAGAAGATCCTGGATAATGCTTAAATAATATAATTTGTACACAAAAGCACATCCTGTAAATTATCTAAGTTTTCAAATTAAGAAAAGCCTATGTATAGAATAGATGTAAAATAAAATGAGAGTGTTCTCATTTTCTAAAGGCTTATATTAACATCTTAGATGGTTTTGTCATTATGTAAGTTTACATTTTGAACTTTGATTCTTGCAAAAACAAACATATTTGGTACTTATGATGGGTTTGACAATCTGAACTGTGTGTCACATGGAAAAAAATATTATATATAAAATGAATTTCTTTAAAAAAAATCATTTGACTGAAATTTTATTTTAAAAACATAAAATTTGAAGGTTTTTCACTGAAATATCCAGGCCATATGTTAAATTAGTTCATACTAAACACAACTAAGCTTGGATCTGTTCATTTGACCCATTACATTTATCAGAATTTAAAGCAAAAATTTAGTTACAACCCTTTCGCACCAAATCATTTTTTGAATTTTTTTATTTTTTTGGTGCGAAAGGGTTGTAACTGAAACTTTATCAATTATCTCTTTATGCTGACAAAATAAAATAACGTTTCCAATCAATTATATATTAGTAAATGAATGAAAGCCAAAAACCAAAATTAAAGAAGTATTTATTAGAACGTAAAAGAATAAATAAGTTTTTTGTCTCTCCTGAATAATTTCAAAATATTGAGTTACAACCCTTTCGCACCAAGGCATCGATCTGCATATATGTCCATAAGGCAGTTATCACAGAAGTTTTTGTTTTATAAATATTGCTGCCTTGGCAACCGGAGATTTGCATGGAATATTATTCTTTGAACACTTTTGAAAAATCTTATCACCAGAAACAATCCTTTTTAGTTTTAACATCATTGGCTCAAGGTATAAAAGGAGATGTAGTTTGAATATGATCACAGCCAGCTTATAAATAGAGGATATTGAATGAGTGTAGTTTAATACTAAATTTATTGAACAAGTTGAATAAAATCATATTATGCCTCTGGCAAGCATAATATTGTTTTATTCAACGAGTTCAATAAATTTAGCATTGAATCTACACGAATATAATATTCTATTTATCACATATATAAAATAAGAACTGTAAACTGTTAAAATGAGTATTTTTTTGACGCGCCAATATTGTAACGCTTACATTAGCATGCTTTAACGCTATGTTTATATATAGCGAAAATGACGTCACCTCAGTGTTATTACACTAGTGTAATAACGTTTTTATTAAATGGCTTTATTACACTCCTGCACCGCGGTTTATGTGATAAATGCTTATAATGAGCATTTTGTGCTCATGGGAGTTGCACAGGGCAATAACTCAAAAATCATACAAAAAGAGTTATGGCTCTTTAACAGTTTGCTTTTCATTAATGATATAAATACAGATGTGAAATTTCATATTGATAGTATTTTATTATTTATACCCTGGACTAAAATAAGGTATGAAAAGATATTCTGCGAAGAAAATGAACGGAAACTGTACGTTGGTGGACCTTAAGACAGACAGCAGTGCAATATGCCCTCTCTCATTCAAAGAGGGGCATAAAAACATTATGACCAAAGTAAGTTTACAGAATTACGATCAACATCAAGAAAAACATGACTGTAAAAATAGATATTATTTTTTTTCTTCAGAAAAATCAAGCTTAAATGGGTCGACAATGCATATTGTTATTATTTTGGTTCTTTTTGCCTAAAATATTTCCTTTTTCCTATTCTTCTAAGATGATTGATGATTGAATAAATAATTTAAAATACTTTAAATTCTACACACATGTTGATAAGTTAACAGTATTTCAGGTCACAATTTTAGTTTTATTGATAAACATGTTTAAATGTAACATACATGTGCATTAAAAATATTTTGACTTTCATACTTCTACATCATCTCATGTCTAACAACTGTACAGCTGACATTTATTTGTCAAAACTTCATCCTCTTTTGATACTACATGTATATAAGGCCCCCACGATTACACGTTTAAACGGATTCGTTTCGATTTTCATTCATAAACGTTTACGATATTGTTTACCGTTTAATCGAAAGACCATATTGTCTTACAAAATTTCTTAATCATTGCCTGTAATCATGGATTTTATCAATTCTAGTGGTTTATTCCAAAGTAAACAAACGAAAAATGGGTGTTTACAACCCTCCACACAGCATTACCGTGCAAAATTGCTTGTGACATAATACATTTTTGGTAAAGAATGGGGTTACAATGCAAAAAATGTGTGCAGACACAATCGTGATGAGCCTTGCACATTCTTTATTTGTACATGTATTAAAATAGAAAGAAAGACATCATTTGGCGACTCAAATACATGGTGTGTATAGTACATAGAGGTACCACCGTTTAAACGGTATCGTTTCTGTTCTTAGCAGTCATGTAAACGTTTACAAAAAATTGTAAACGTGGGAGCCTTACATGTATACAATATATTTATCAATTTACAATGAACTGATTATTTTGTGCATTTTTTTTTTCATATGATGATGGTAAAGAAAATGTACAAAAGTGAAACATTAAACTTAATTCTTCTGCACTGCAAAGTTATATTTCAAGCATTTAAATACATGTACATATGTACCATGTATGTTCATACATGTACAATATAAGATCTGCCTCGTAAGAAAAGGTTAAACAAGAAACATGGCAATGCCATGAAACCAGGTTTTCAATTATCACCATTGTAGATAAATATGTTGTATTTGAAATACAAATACAAGCAACAAACAATGTAACTATGTGCAATGTAAAACATGAATAATGTAGGAGGAATTGCCACTGAAGAAGTGTTCACTATAATATTATGTATAAGGAAAAAAACAAAGGGCCATAATTAGGTCAAAAACTATCCAATCACAAAACCCCGACAATATGTGCCAGGGTGCTTGATGACAAAGCTTCTGTGAAAGTTTGAACAAAATCCGTTGAGAAATGTAGGACGAGTTCAGCACAGAAGAATTTGTTCACTATAATTATATTGATAATTCTGTATAATGAAAAACAAGTTACAAAGTAGACATGAAATAATATATCATATCTTTTTTAAATTACCTCCAAAGATGATATGACCTTTGACTGCCAAATCAAGTTAAAATCATGTAAACAGGATTTTCAATGTTAATGTCACTGTGACCTTGACCTTGGAGCCAGCCATGCGGAACATGCGTTCTGCACGTCATCTTGATGTGGTAAAACATTTGTCTGAAGTTTCATCAAAATTCTTCAAAGGGTTGAAGAGTTACAGAGCGGACAGGATTTTCAATGTTAATGTCACTGTGACCTTGACCTTGGAGCCAGCCATGCGGAACATGCGTTCTGCACGTCATCCTGATGTGGTAAACATTTGTCTGAAGTTTCATCAAAATTCTTCAAAGGGTTGAAGAGTTACAGAGCGGACACAATTTCGTTTGACGCCCGAAGTTAAAATCATGTAAACAGGATTTTCAATGTTAATGTCACTGTGACCTTGACCTTGGAGCCAGCCATGCGGAACATGCGTTCTGCACGTCGTCTTGATGTGGTAAACATTTGTCTGAAGTTTCATCAAAATTCTTCAAAGGGTTGAAGAGTTACAGAGCGGACAGGATTTTCAATGTTAATGTCACTGTGACCTTGACCTTGGAGCCAGCCATGCGGAACATGCGTTCTGCACGTCATCTTGATGTGGTAAACATTTGTCTGAAGTTTCATCAAAATTCTTCAAAGGGTTGAAGAGTTACAGAGCGGACACAATTTCGTTTGACGCCCGAAGTTAAAATCATGTAAACAGGATTTTCAATGTTAATGTCACTGTGACCTTGACCTTGGAGCCAGCCATGCGGAACATGCGTTCTGCACGTCATCTTGATGTGGTAAACATTTGTCTGAAGTTTCATCAAAATTCTTCAAAGGGTTGAAGAGTTACAGAGCGGACAGGATTTTCAATGTTAATGTCACTGTGACCTTGACCTTGGAGCCAGCCATGCGGAACATGCGTTCTGCACGTCATCTTGATGTGGTAAACATTTGTCTGAAGTTTCATCAAAATTCTTCAAAGGGTTGAAGAGTTACAGAGCGGACACAATTTCGTTTGACGCCCGCCCATCCGCCCATCCGCCCGCCATACCCCAATCTAATAACCAGGATTTTCAAAATTGAAAACCTGGTTAACAATTCTTAAACATAAGGCTATAATAAAAAAAATTTCATCCTTGAAAAACAAAGTAAATACCATCAAATCAAAAACAAGGATGCAATAGTGAAAAGACCAGCAGACCAAATTCCGAAAAATTGATGAAATCACAAGGCCCAGAGCACTTGGTGACAATAATTTAATCGAAATCGCATAAGCAATAAAAGAATATATGTACCAAAAAAAGCCATTCTCTTCAGGTGCCCCTCTGTGCTTAATTTTTAGGCACCAACAGGCTGTTGACCTAGTTTTTGAGCCCAAGACAATCTGTGTCTGAACTTCTGCCTGATTTCGTTATAAGAAAAATTCTGACAAAGTTGAAAGTACATGTTGATATCATTAAACTTACAGATCTCTATTAGCCTAACAAACGATTTTTCTTTTTGGTTGGGTTCTACAACACACCAACACAGCAGTGGTCATATGGCAACTATCCAGTTTTACTGGTGCAGGAAAACCTCCGTTTATTATTTCAGGCACGAATAGGCACCAGAGAACCACCAACTGTGCACATTCAGTAAGCTAGCTTGAAGCTTGATAGCTTGAACACATAAAAGAATCTGAAGTTCCTTAGAAGAATCCAAACCCACTGTGGTAAAGGTATTGGTTTGAAGTTCAGAACCTTGACCACTCTTCCACAGAAGCCCCTCATCAACTTAATGCTAGACAATGGTTGAAATACAAATGATCAATTCTAACAGTAAACAATTTGAGCACATCATTGGCAGTTCAAAATGATCATGTTTTCAAATGATAGTTATGTTTTATCAGAAAGAACTGATTTAACCTTTCTATTAGACAAAACCATATTAGTTATGCAAGTACTTACAGGAGCACAAAAACCTCTAAAACCTATCTCGAAATCAACATCCTTTTCGACTTCATTTGGTGTAAAAGGTTTGGTACAACTTTCTTTGTATACTGACAACTTATGACGAGCATGTTCTTTAAACTTGGACTCTTTGAGTTCCAAATATTGTTCCGACTCTGGGTTTTCAATGAAAATTTCAAAGTTCAAGGCATACCATATGCTCAATATAGTTGAAAAATTTAAGATGGGCTTAGATGCATTATCATATGTGAATAGCTTTAAATCTTTCGTCATTATCAGTCTATCTATCTCACAATTGTACATGGTAATTTTATTTTTTTTTTACCATTGGTAATAAATGATGAATTGAAAGTATTGCATAAACTAGGACTCTTTTTCACTTCACAAAATGCATTGACAATTGTTTGAGCCAATCCTTGTGACATTGCGCGAGTACTAATTACATCCCTTTTAACTTCAATGGTAGAGTCAAAACTTTCATCTGAAGTTGAATTGTCATCATCTCCTATGCTCCCAATTTTTATTCGCTTTTTCTCTGGTTCACCACTTCCATTATCTAAATCATCATCACAACTTATTTTGATGACACTTCTTTTTACAAGAATATCTGCATCACCATGCCATACACTGCCATTCCCTGAAAAAAAACAACAGCAAACAAAATACACATCTTTTACCAAAAATGCAGATTAGTACAGATTTCTTAAAACTAGACAGCTTAGTTACTTGGACTTCCTGAAATACTAATAAATTTTGATTAGGTCTGCCAATTCTTTATTCCGAATCGGTCAGACTGTTCAGCTTTTATCCAAACTGCATGTATACAAAATGGCATCGCTAAAGGTTCCAAACCTGGGAAAAAACAAAAATCTACGTCAGAGTAGCATTCAGAACAGCAGTAAAAGGATGAAAAGAATAGACCTAAGAGAAAATTTAATGCAAAATGGAAGCAGGACCGTAATGGTTGGTGTACCACACGAAGAAGATGAAAATGTGCCGATTTTTACAGCGAAAAAAATTAAAACCTAAGTGCCTTAGAAATACAAACTCAAGTTTTCCTTTGATTTTGTTTAATTTCATTCGGTCTGACAAATTTCGTTACAGTTTGACAGATTTTCATGAGCAAGTTATGCCTTGGACAAAAAACCTTTGAAGAACTTTGTTGCTTTTTTTCGATTATAACGCTGATTTTAACACACTTTTGGTTATATCGTGGCAGGACATCTTGTCGCCTACCTTACAGGCTTCCCTGGATAACTAATCAATTATTAGAAATGTCTCCATAAATTCCCAGTCAGCAATGAGAGATCAAAAGACTCCATGTCTGTCTAAGATCAATTGTCACTTGTTAGCACAGTTTGGGTCTATAAGCAAACTTACCGTAAAATTCCTACCAACGCAGTATAGGTCATATGGCGACTTTCCATCTTAAATGGTGAAGGGAGACCTCGGGTATAATGATTAATAAAATAGATAAATACAGACTCCCTAAAGAAAGTCCAACACAGCAAAATTGAAAATGTTGCAGGCTCGGTTTGATTGAGCCTGTTCATGGACGGTACAAGTTTTAAGTGTCAAGTTTATGGTGAAGTACACTCTGACCTTAACCTTATGACCTTATAAAGGTCACAAACCTCTAACTGATGAAACTCTTGTTCTTGATTGGACAATTTCATGTGTCACTGAAACTTTAACCTTATTTATATTACCATAAACAGGAGTTACTTTCTAGTTAGAATAACCCTGCACAACATATCTGGTTATTGGCCAGATAAGTGTTTAATGATCAAGACAACAGTGACCTTTACCTTTCCCTAATGACCTCAAAATCAGTTACTTTAAAAATCAATGCAGCGCCTCTACTAGTCATGACAAATCATAACACCAAAACATTTTTAGTGGTTAGGTCCATGTTGACCTTGACCTTTCCGAATCCATTAGGTCCTCTTTTAGTTCTGATCAACCTCCACACTTAATATTAGAGCTGTAAACCAAAGTTACTTGCCAGACACTGTCTGACAAGTTTTAAGTGTCAAGTTTATGGTGAAGTACACTCTGACCTTAACCTTATGACCTTAAAATCAATAGCGGTCTTATAATAGTCATGACCAACCTCCATTTCAAATCTTAGAACTCATTAGGCTGAAGCCTTCTCTAGTTACTGGTCAAACAAGGAAATGGTAACATTGTTATGAAATGACACTGTCCCAGTACGCTCCTTAACTATCAAATTGGGGGCATTATGATTATCTTTGTAAAGTTTCATTAATCTGTTAATATCTCCAAAACGATTCATCAAGGAAATATATTTTGAAGCTAAGATTTCTATTTCAACCCAAAAACCTCTGGCCAACATCTTGTTCAATAGACCGTAAAGACTTCAACAATTTAAAGTTAATTTAGAGTCCAGCATGATGAAGCATTATACGCCCAAAGTATGTGTTGTGTAATGTGTACAATATTAAAATATGATAGGACTTGAAAACAACCATAATCTTAAAAAGATTTTACAAAAGTGTAAATGTGACCTTGACCTTTGACTTAATTACCTGAAATAAGACAGAGTTCTGTGAAATTATTTAGGTCAGAAAACCATTGGCCATTAGGGCTAATTGAATACAAGTCCCCTTCAAATTAGTTTGTAGTGCACTAAGACAATCACAGAGGTCTTCAAATCAGTAAGTGACCTTTTCAATTCAATTAAAGAGCTCTTTAAACAAGAGCTGTCACCCAAGTGACGAATGTCCCGAAAAGGTTTCTTAAGTAAACAGGTAATCTCAAAAGAGAAGAGAATGAAGTTATCTAATTGCATAATATTGTTCTTTTTATTATTGTACCTGTAATCATTAATTGTGATAGCTTGAATCTTCAAAATATAAATGTGACCTTGACATTTGCAGAAGGGACGTGGTTCCTGGACACGACAGAATGTTGTTATGAGATAGACATTTGTGCCAAGTTATTTCAAAATCCCTCAATGCATGACAAAGTTACAGTCTGGACATGATTGTTGTGTAAGTGGGGACACACAGACGGACAGACGGACATGAGCCTTAGCCGCGACACATTGTCTTGATGTGGTAGACATTTGTGCCAAGTTATTTTAAAATCCTTCCATGCATGACAAAGTTACAGTCCGGACATGAATGTGTATCTTCAAACTCTTCTCGAGAGAATGAGTACCTTCAAATTTTAAGTGTGACCTTGACCTTGAAGGTAGGGACATGGGTCTTAGTCGTGAGATGTCGTCTTGATGTGGTAGACTTTTATGCTTAGTTATTTTAAATCCTTCGATGCATGACAAAGCAACAGTCCGGACACAAATGTGTGTACCTATAAACTCAAATTGTGATAAAGTAAACTTCAAAATGGTAGTGTGACCTTGACGTCTGAGGTAGGGACTTGATTATTGGACCCGGCACATCATCTTGATGTGGTAGACATTTATGCAAAAATATTCTGCATGACTATGTTACAATCCGGACATCAATGTCTGTACCTATAAATTCTTATTGTGATAAAATGAGACTTCAAAATGTTAGTGTGACCTTGACTTTTGAGGAAAGGATGTGATTATTGGACAAGACACATCGTCTTGATGTGGAAGAGATTTATGCAAAGTTATTTTAAAATCCTTTGATGCCTGTCAAAAATATAGCCGGACACGAATGTGTGTACCTATTTACTCTAATTGCGATAATGTGAAACTTCAAAATGATAGTGTGACCTTTACCTTTGAGGTAGGGATGTGGTTCTTGGACGCGACACATCATCTTGATGTGGTTGACATTTGTGCCAAGTTATTTCAAAATCCCTCAATGAATGACAAAGTTACGGTCCAGACATCAATGAGGTGGGGACGCAGACTGACGGACAGACAGATGGTGCGATTTTAATATGCCTCCCTTTGAGGGCATAAAAAGCTAAAATACAATATTAATTTTTCATATCTTCAAATGAATTGAAGATGTCTTCAATCTAACTACTGGTACATGTATGTGCTGTTTTATACTTCATATCTTTAAGTGCTTTAAAGTGAATTACCAAGCGATGTATTATCTACAGCAGCACGGACATCTAGGTAACATATAGGACATCTTTTTGCCTTTCCATATTTTGATCCAATCTTGAAACGGCTTCTACCTGCCAGAGGTCCAAATAAATGTGCGGCTAGTATTACTTCAATATGACACTGACTGTATTCCTGACTAAATTGATGCAAGGAAAGAAGACACTTGGTGTGATTTTCTGAAATTAAAATTACAAAAAATATGTTAAATGATTATGCCCAGCTTTGAATTTGGAGTAGTCAATTGGAAAACTGTTGGGATACAGTAAATAAAACCACAACATATTGCTGAAGACAATGGATGCTCCCCAAAATTCTCTAATTAGTCAATATACTGGTTTCCTAGCAGTTTCCGTCCCCTAGCAGTTTTCCGGTCGTTTATCATTTTCGTCCAGTATAGTCTATTTTTACCAGAATGGCATCCACATTACTTCATCAATCAGAGAGACATTTGTTTTCTATGCTGAACAGCATTTAAAATAGTACAACGATTTATATGTTTTGAAGTTTTGCTTGTTATTTAAAGTTACATATTAAGAGAACTTGCGACTTTCAAAAATAAGCAACAGCTGGGGGAATTCTAGTTTGAATATCCATGCGCAATAACTAAGACCCCATTTTAGGTAAATCAATACTTCGGAAAATATTTTTGCAGACGACACAGAGAAGGTTGGGAAGTTCTGTTGTCTTAACATTGCTTTATGGTACTGAATTATATTCAAAACAAGAACGTGTTTGTTAAACACAAATGCCCCAGCTCAGATTCTTGTCAGTAGCAATATTTCAAAAAATGTTTACCTATTCACTCAGTAATGAACATAAAAATTGCCAAAAAATTGTAAACACAAGTTATATAGCTTGACAAAGTCATGGCATTTTGTAATTGTCAAAAATATAAGTTGCCAAGTCATTGCTCTGACTTGTGAAGTTGAAAAATATTCAACTTCGTGCAAGTTATCTTCCTACCAAATATGAAATACATCTGTCATTAAATAAAGGCTGTATGGGCAAAAGTGTAAAAATCTATTTTGAGCACTGGTGACCTTAACCAAACTGACCCCTAACTCTATCCAAAAGAAGAATACCTTGTAAGTTATCTTCCTTTTGTTTTGTTTGTTTGATTTGGGTTTTACGTCACATCGACACAGTATAGGTCATATCGCGACGTTCCTACCAAATATGAAATACATCTGTCAATAAATAAAGGCTGTATGGGCAAAAGTGTAAAATTCTATTTTTAGCACTGGTGACCTTGACCCAACTGACCCCTTACTCCATCAAAAGGAAGAATACCATGCAAGTTATCTTCCTACCAAATATGAAATACATCTGTCAATAAATAAAAGCTGTATGGGCAAAAGTGTAAAAAATTTATTTTTAGCACAAGTGACCTTGACCCAACTGACCACTAACTCCATCAAAGTTTATGTTTCTATCAATTGTAAATAACATCTGTCTATAGAATAAGGTCAATACACCTGTAAAAATGCCGATATTAAATATCTTGTTTAATTAATAAAAAGTGATTTTATTGACAATACTCTGATTACATATCATTGCTATTGTTTATTTATAATCAAGGGTGCAAACATTTTGTTTAAAGTATATAGATTACAGGCCGATTTCGGTAATCCTTTGCCGATTCCGGCAGTTTGCCCGTTTTCGCTGATCATAAATATTTGTTTATTATTATCATTATTTAAAAGCGATTTTTTTCACAATCTCTAGGAAGATTAATGATAATATTTAGGTTTTATAAAAACATGCAAAAGGAACATTAAAAGTTGCATAAACAACGAAATAACAGGCCGATTCCGGTCACAGGCAGTTTGGCAATAGCTCGCCGATATTAGATCTCTTGATAAATTAATCAAAAGCGATTTTATTTATAAAAATCTTTTCATAAATCATTGATATTGTTTATATCTTATAAAATTGCAAGGAAAAACTTAAAAAGTTTAATTATTACAAAGTTACAGGTCGATTCCGGTAATTCACCGCCGATTCCGGTCGATTCCGGTAATTCGGCCGATTCCGGTAAGTCGTGTAACCGAAAAATGTATATTGTCTTGCCTTTCAAGCTTTTCAGGGCTGAAAATTAGCGGTCGCCCAGTCGCCCACGGCGACTTAATTTGCAATTGGGCCACCAAAAATTTCAAAATAGTCGTCCAGTCGGCGACTAAAAAAATCGGCCGTAGATTAATTAATATCCGCCATTAAATCAACTCGTGTGAAAAATCAAAGGAGCAAATGAGCAAATTGGCTCCAAGTTATTGAATTGGCTCAAGAAAATCACGATTAGCTCAAACCTCCACTTTTGGAATCTCCAGTCTAAATTTAGAATTTGCTATTTTAAGAATGGAAAAGTACACATTTGGTTTTCCATTTTCAATTTCCGCTTTACCGCTTCTTATCTCAAAACACAGCCACACAGTCTACTTCTTGTGGGTCATTGACTGGTTTATATTTTTACCTCCCCTTCTGTATTAAATATTGATATGAAAAGTAACACAGTCTAATACACTGACCCTCACCGTTTGTTTACATCAGCTGATAAATATGACACTAATTGTCGTGAACATACCTGGCAGCTTGTTGAATATGCATAGGAAATTGGGTCTTAATATTTAACATGAAACAATAAGTAGCGGCATCCCGAGATTATCGCTGATCAAATCTGAAGTTTGGGTATGAAATAGCGACAAATTATGTTGTGCAGTTGACAACTTGACCTGTTGACGGTAAGTTTGCATTCAGTAAATTTTATCGTTGTTGATAAACAGATCAAAAGAAAATATTGGTAAAGAGTAATGGTTGTTTTTTTATGTTTTTTTTTCAATTTTTTTTCCTCTGGGGAGGGGGTTGATTGCCATTTTATTCTAACCTAATTTAAATTATGCCTTTACAAGAAATTTATTTGACATTTGGATTTAAAGAGAATTCCTTGGAAAAAAAGATTGACCTTGATTTGACTTAAAATTAAATTTAAGTTTTGTAACCCCTAAAGCTCTTGCAGAAGTATTCATTTATAAATGGCTTATGACTTTGAAATATTAAAGAAAGATTCAGTTAAGTAACATACAAACAGAAAATGCCTTCAGATAACTTATACTGATTCATGTACTCTTAAAATGACAGTAGTACATGTGATTTTATTCCTTAATTATCTTTAGTTTAGAATTTTCAATATTATTTTCTTCACTCTTCTTACTTTCAAACTTGTTTCTTCTGTATTATTTCAGATACAGATAGTCTTCAAGCCAAATCTTTGTCATTAACCAAGCAAGTTGAAGCAGCACATTGGAATGTGTTTCTGCTGTTACTGTCATGCCACTGACTTAACCAGGCAAATGTCATAGCAACTGAGCTGGAAGCTTTTATAATTATTGACTGTAAATTTTATAAGTTTGATGTGTTAATGTGATAAAAATGTAGGTACCAAAATAAAAGTGGACAATATAGTTTATGTTTTCTAAATACCTCATGCCGTACCATTCTTCCTTATTTGAAAATAAAATACAAGCACGCAATTTTCGTTAAAAAAATTGGCTAAAAATAAAATTTGCCAGTGCTAGCCCCTTTCTGTTCATAATTTGTTGGTCCACTAATATATTTACTGGGCCACCAAAATTTTACGGTCAGTGGCCCAGGTGGCCACCAAGCTTAAATGGTTAGTTTTTATCCCTGCTTTTAATATTCAAAAGCTTATCTTCTTTTCTTTCAATTTCATGCTCAATCATACACAAAAACTCTCAAACAATGTACTTATCAATTTAAAATAAAATATAAACATCAATCTATTTTTGTCTATCAGCCATACTGGTTAAGCAAGGTGCTTTACAGATTGATTCAAATTTTTTGAACGGAAAAATATATTTGAACACACTGACGGTGCATGGGCTATTATTTCGTTAAAAAAATATTCCGTTAGATTGTTCTGACTCAGTTAAACGCTTGCATTTGAATTAGCCAATCAGATTTCGCGCACTTTATGGCCGCCATTTGTTTATCGGCTGTAAAAAGAATTGAAATACATGAGAGGATTTAATCATGATTTTTCGGAAGTGACAGTTTAATTATTTTGACAAAAGGTATTTATTTTTTAGTTTTGTTCATAAATAGGTCAAAACTAATGTAAATACACGCTGTCTTCATTGTTTTTCGTTCCGCCCGATTTTCTGGCGGAACATGCTATGGGTTTTTGAGCAATTTCGATATGACGTTGCTTTGCCCAGAAGCAAAAATAACTCAAAGCGACGTTATATTATAGGACTAAGGTAGCTGTTTGATTTATTTACCGCAACTTTTTCAGCATTTTCACGTAGCCTGAATCATAGGTGTTCGGCGCTTTGATTGGTCACTACCCCCCGGGCCAACCCCCCCCTCACCCACTCTACAACCCTCCTACCTCTCAAAACCATGTAAACTGTAGTATTTTTCATTTTAAACATGTTTTAATATTTGGTACATGCTTTTAATTCAATTACCTTCATCTCCCACAAAAAATAAAAAAATGATATAATATATATTTAGTAAAGGTATGCAACTCGCAGCTCATTTTTCAGCACTCATCTTAATATGAACTCCATAACTCCAACATTTTTTCACCAATTTTCAATATCTTGGTACCAAATGGTAGGGAATTGATTACTCTTAAAGGAATTAAAGCTGTCATTACAATCATTTCAAGTTTTAAGAAGATATGTAATCTCGAAGTCACCGCAAGTGTAACTCGACAGAGACCTGACCGCTGGGTTTTTGTCAAAATTACCCGACTAAACGGCAGTTTATTCGAAATGAATGAATATTTTTTTGTATTGCACATATAAATATGATCAAATTATATTATTATTTGTAATAACTGTTCAATCAACGCGCCGAACACCTATGGCCTGAATTACATAACTTATTTGATTTACACAAAAGTTATGACGAAAGTTTTTATAAAATGTATACCATTTGCAATGATTTCCTTCAAGTTTTCTATTGCATCACTTTTATGGGGGGTTGGCCCGGGGGTAGTGACCAATCAACGCGCCGAACACCTATGGCCTGAATTACATAACTTATTTGATTTACACAAAAGTTATGAACGAAAGTTTTTATAAAATGTATACCATTTGCAATGAATTCCTTCAAGTTTTCTATTGCATCACTTTTATGCTCCTTTTTTTCTAAGAAATATGACACAAGTTCTTTCTGTCCAGCTTGAAAAAAGTACGCAAGTGGAAGCCCTTTGCCGATGGTGAAGTCAACTGTTGCCTCCGAAAATCTCTTTGAATGTGCAGAGGCATCACAGAAGTCAATAATAATCGGACATGCTGCTTCCATGTTAACAGTGCAGTCTTTATGATCATGTTCATATTCAAGAAAATATTGACGCAAGATATCTGCCGCCATTTTCGCATTCGGAACATCTCGTTGATTATCAGGCCTCAGACCACAATTATATTTTCCTACGTCCTGTGGCAATTTTACTGAAACTCCTAAGTCTTACTCTTCAGCGTATCCGTCATGAAAAACAAAAATGTTAAAAAGCGGCTTATTAAGTTTTGGAAGCCAGAACTATGAACTCCAAGCAAATAAGGGTCGCCCGTACTGTGCATATAAAATGATTGCTATCCATCCATGGAAGTCACTGCATGGCTGCTAAGAAAATGACCTAAATATTTGCTAAGGAAATTCAATAGTTGATATTGAAATCACTGATTGCTACGGGAAGTAATTTGCAGCAAACAAAAGACGTTGTACTGACGTTAGACCCTGACGATTTGATGATTTGAAAGTTTTTTAGATGTCAGAATCTACCCTTTTCTGACTATTATCTGATCATAGCCCAACCTTTTCTGACCATTATTTTACAGTTTTCCATCCTTTTGACCATGGTTTAACCTCATTTAATTTTTTTGGAATATATTTTTTTTTTTCATTTTAAAGCTCTTTAATTTTCTTAACAATAACCGAACCATATTGGCTGCTTTGTAATTAATTGCTTGTTCAGGAAAGTCGATAGTTGCTATGGTAACTCAATTGTTGCTATGGAAGTCACTGGTTGCTATGGGAGTTTGATAGCACAGGTCGCAAAGAAAAATTAATTGTTGCTTTCCCCTTTTGACCATATTTTACATTTTATTTACATGCATTATGAGCGAGAATGCTCGCCATTTTGCTGGATTTGTAACTGTGAGAGATTTTAGGCACGTGTGCTAATTTCCGAACTACACCTCGTGTTCAATAAAAATCTACAAAGTCGATAACACCATATGAATTAAGCTTAGAAATACGGACGGGTGCCCGCACAATATTATTTAACAAGTAACAGAAAAGTTATCGATGAAATATTTTAAGACCTTTGCGAAACTTAAGACGAGCGTTTCTAACAAAATACACGAGAAATGTTTGTGATGAAAACTGTCGGAAGAGAATAGAGCAATGGCAGCAATGGCAGCAATGAATATGTACGAACTCTCAGTCACATAGAGACAAACAGTTTGATATGAATTTTACAATAACAGGCCTTCTGAGTACGCTGCTAGTGTAGCTATGTTGTTACGGGGGCTGCGTTCCATGAACGCCACCTTGCCTTGTTGATCTTTGTTCCCATTTTGTTTAGTCTGAACAAGTGCATTTTATTACGAAGAGGGGTCAAAATGTCAATGGGATTTATAACCACCTAAATTATGATCACTAAAGTACAGATCAGAGGAGCATGTTGATGTCATATACAGTCAAGACTGTCATATGTGACTTTCCAAGGGACCCTCAGAAAAAGGTCACATATGACAGGGAGTCTCTTAATACAGTCTCAAAGAAAATTAAAATACATAACTGTGTGAAGGAATAATATGTAACCAATTGTAAATAAACATAGGTTCTTTAAATACTTGATGTAAATATAATGAGAATCCCTGTAAAACATTATAATTAATTGCATGTATATCATATAAAAATAATTTTATTTTTATATTAGATTTATATTGAATCATTTTAGTACAAATAAACTTAAATCTGATGCATTCAAAATCCTTAAAATAAATATCATACTTTAAGACATATTCATATCCAAAGTTTTTTTCTCTTTTTAATGGAAGGTAGATCTATCAACATTTTCACGTAAAATTCATGTAGCAATAGAAAGGTGAAATAAAAAAATCTTCCGTTGGCATTACATAAACAGTAAAAAAAAATCTGACACAAAATCGTAATCCAGTTTGATCAGGTCATTATGTACTTCACACCTCAATTTGTTAACACACATCGATTGCATTATGCTTACCATATACTACGTCACTTGATACCTGTATGTACATGTAAACTGTGTATTGATGCAATGTTGTGTAGAGGTTGTTTGAAGTGTACTGACTACTGGATAATAATTGGACTTAATTATTTTGGCCCTCTGGGTGTTAAAACAGGTATTATTTATCTGATAAACGGACAATTAAAAGGTGTGAAAGTCGTTTAAATCAGACAAAGCAATGCATTGGGACCAGACAATTAGGGTCGCTTGTCACATATGACAGGGAGTCGTATAATTCAGACCATTTATATAGGAAAATACGTTGGGAGGACTGAAACAAGGTCGGATAAGACAGGGAGTCGTTGAAATCAGGGGGTCACTAAGGCAGTCTTGACTGTACATGCATTTGACGCATTTACCTGGACAACAATGATAAAATATCTTACAAAGTCTTCATTTTGATAGACAAGTATTTAGAGCAAAATCACTTTGCTATATATCCATACAATGCAGATATCTAGAAATAGAAAATAAGCATTTTGCTCTGATAATTTCTATAAAA
Organism: Ruditapes philippinarum; assembly: GCF_026571515.1. Taxonomy (NCBI): domain Eukaryota; kingdom Metazoa; phylum Mollusca; class Bivalvia; order Venerida; family Veneridae; genus Ruditapes; species Ruditapes philippinarum. Next base: position 40,260 of record NW_026864146.1, read on the forward strand.
GACATTGGTCCCCGTCGCTATTTTTTCCATACGTCTCATACTTGCCGAGAATAGCATCCATTTGGGGGAGGGGAGGGAGGTTATTGGCCTCGCAACCGAATCTATGACTTATTCAATATTTTGCAATTATAATCATCCATTAGTGAGCCTTAATCATAACATGTATTTTTGTGCTGATTTATGTTGATAAAAACTCTCATGCAAGACTTGATAAGAGAAAAGATTAAGTCAATGAAAGAATTTACATGTACACCACAGACAGTATATAGGTTCAAGTTCCATTGCTGCAAATTTATGACTCATATTATTGTATTAATATAAAATTGTTGCTTTTGTTGTCGTAAAAAATCCCAAAACACGCTTTATTTTCTATATCCACTCAGAAACCGTACATGAATATCATATCTTTTATTTACATTGTGAACATATCGGGAAACAAAATAATATTTCAAACTAAATAAAAAATATAACCAACTCTGAAAGTAAAGATTTATTCAATCATTCAAGCAATATAAAGATTCAGCAATGTACATGTCGGTACTCTCCTGGCAATCGGCCGAATGTTTCACTAACGCTCACTTAGCGTGAGTGCATTCAGTTAGCTGCGAAGGGAGCGTAACATGTCGGATACATATAGAAATACATATCAGTAAATTAATTATATTTTTGGGATAAAAACAACAAACAAAACAGTGCAAATTGATTAAAAATATAAGGGTACACAGACAAAAGTGATTGTTTTCTTAAAGATACAGATAATATGAACTGATGTGTAATCTTTCTATGTCTCTTTACTTTTTCTTCATAAATAAATATTTGTGTTTAAGAAATACTGAATGTTTGATATTACTTTCAAATTTGGTTCAAATTTTTAAATCATTTATGAATCATGAGCGGGCATATAACGGACATATATATCCTTTGAATCAATATTACAATGATAAACAGTTATACACGTTAACAAAAAGAGCAATAAAATATGTTTAAATTAAAATTCCTATTAAAAAGAGAAGGTTAAAAAGACAGGGGTTTGTTTGTTTGGATTTTACGGCACGTCAACACATAAATGGCCATATCGTGCCGAATGCTAAAATAGGCTTAAACTATTATGTAAAACGTTGTAAATAAAAATAAAAAAAGAGCCAATCAGATCTTTGAATACAAGTTTATCTCTTTCAAATAATCGATGATGTTTTTTGATGGAATTGTATTAAAGAGTTCTTTGAGTGAGTTTACATTATAAAATCTGTTACGGGCTTGTGAAAAATCATGACATTCCAGAAGAAAATGCTTGACAGTAAAATTTTCATTACAGCCTACACAGAAAGGGGCATTGTCATTCGTGAGGAGATAAGAATGGGTAACTTTAGTGTACAAACTAATATGCTACAGTGCTGTATCACATACATATCATTACGACGTATAGTTTTCTTAAGAACGTTTCTACTTAATTATTCCTTGTCTCACACAAACGTGTCACTTACATCAAATATATGCTTTTATATAGTAACTTGAAGATTGAAAAATTGACAATAAAATAAAATGTTCTAACTTAAGAAGAAATCAACAAACATATAGAGCTAAATTTATTTTCTTTAATTAGACACTTGATATCAACTTATTTTTAAAGTTAAGATCAGTTATATGTCATATATAATGATGAAATCCATCAGTTCAGTTAAGTTCACGGTAGCTGGTAGGATTATGTTTAATTCCTTGTACGGCGTTTTAAATTCTTATTTCCTCGTATTGGTGTCACTTATTTTCTTAGCTGCTCATAATCGGTAGTGAAGACATCTGGATGTCTAGGTTGAATTACTGCTTTTCCTCCACTTTGGGTGTAACCGGGACATTTAGGAGGATCCGCACCTGTTGTAGACACGGTACTGAAATATTGAAGTAAATGTAAGAAACTTTTCATGCCTAAAGATTTGGAGAATTTTGTGCCCGACAATGTTGTAAATTATATTTTCCGCTATGACTTTGGATTAAGCCATTACTCTATGCCAATTATAAATATATACACTGAATGTTAATACAGTCATAACCACAAGCGGATAAAGCAACGTTTTTTCGTGGACAAAAATCAGAGTATCAAACATCTTTAACAAAACTGCACAAAAGATACTTGTTAAAATAAATTATATTCTCTTACAAAATCAATTCAAATGTTCAAAGGAAAATATTAAAACTTACAAAAGTTTTGAAGAAGAAGATAGAAAAATAAAACAACAAAGGAAATCAAACGAACCGCTTTTTATTTTT